>NC_081560.1:61315556-61547245 GCF_022355385.1 Mustela nigripes | reverse complement strand
GGGATAATAGTGACCTTGGGTATGCTCTTAAGCACGTGGAATTAGATCCCTGAGATAGGATTATGTGTTAGGAGGTTTGCGCCCAAAGAGGCATTTCTGTGGTTATTGCGAGTTGGACCAGATACTAATGACTAGGTTGTCTTCGGAATGAGGGCTTGGAGATTTGGGAACCCAGAGAAGTAGAGTAGTACGTGTTACTGCAATTTTCGCGAATGTTGAAGAATTGCAATCACAGGGATTACTCTGTTGGTTGCCTTGGTTTGCATATGTTTCCTATCTCATTGGGTTTGTTTATTGAAGCAAGTTGGATTTTTCAAGTTCCCCGTCTTGCTTATTTAAGCAGGAAGAGAGGAGAACAGTTGTAGTACGTTGTTTCACCAGAATAACTTGTGTTCGTTTTCACCCTCAGCACTCTGGTAGCTGGATCCCCTAGGAAGAGAAGTTCTAAAGCAGTGAGAAGAAAGCATTTCAATTTGGATCACTTAACTTGCACCTGGAAATGGGGAATGGACTGTCAGACCAGACTTCTATCCTATCCAGCCTGCCTTCATTTCAGTCCTTTCACATTGTTATTCTGGGTTTGGACTGTGCTGGAAAGACGACTGTATTATATAGGCTGCAGTTCAATGAATTTGTAAATACTGTACCTACCAAAGGATTTAACACTGAAAAAATTAAGGTAACCTTGGGAAATTCTAAAACGGTCACTTTTCACTTCTGGGATGTAGGTGGCCAGGAGAAATTAAGGCCACTGTGGAAGTCCTATACCAGATGCACAGATGGCATTGTGTTTGTTGTGGACTCTGTTGATGTTGAAAGGATGGAAGAAGCCAAAACTGAACTTCATAAAATAACCAGGATATCAGAAAATCAGGGAGTCCCTGTACTTATAGTTGCTAACAAACAAGACCTGAGGAACTCACTGTCTCTGTCAGAAATTGAGAAATTGTTAGCAATGGGTGAACTGAGCTCATCAACTCCCTGGCATTTGCAGCCCACCTGTGCGATCATAGGAGATGGACTGAAGGAAGGACTTGAGAAACTACACGATATGATAATTAAAAGAAGAAAAATGTTGCGGCAACAGAAAAAGAAGAGATGAGTGGCGATTCTTGTTATATCTGTGTGGAGTAGGTTTTCTCTGGTCTGATGTTGACAAATGGAAGAGTGTCTACAGCCTGGTTTGCCCGCCTGCCCTCCTGGATGCTGATAAAGCTTTGTTTTGTTGAACAATCAGATGCCCAACTCTTTTGCCTTGTGGAAGATGAGTAAATGCAGTGCTTCTTAAAATGGTCTCTTATCCCTACCCCACAAATTTTGGTACTACCATTCTAGGAAGCCAAGCATGGATAGTGAATTGACCAGAAAACCAGAAAACAGTTGTGGAAATTTGACCTGAAGTTAGTGAAATAAAACTTTGAAGAGTGTCTGCCTAGTGTTTTGTCCTTACATCTTTTGGGGGAAGCCTTTTCCAGGAAATTGCATATAAGGTTTTGTATGTTAACATAAAATGCTAATGAATGGAAATGTTAAGATAGATTAATATATATACACGGTTATATTGATCACATTGGTCCAACCAGTAAGGTATAAGGAGGAAGTGTTTGCTTTTTTAAGTTTTGGCCAAATGAATTTTGACATTTTCTGGAATCAGATGATGTAATGGTATATCTTAATTCTAGACAATGTTTAAGTTGGTCTAACTTAAAATAATACAAATAAGGTATTGGGGCATATTCAAGTGCATGGATTCATTTTCCTGACAATGCATGTTTCGGTGTGTAGTTTTTTACTTTTTAGAAGTAGCTATGCATCCTTCTCCATGGTCAGGTTTAAAACACCTTTTTTGGGGATTTAGGGCTCTTCTAGAAATAGTTTATTACCAGAAGCACTTTCACTTGAAGAACCTAAAATAATTTACTTAATTCTTTTATATAGTAAATTAGGGCATGTAGATTAATAAACGCATATGCTTGGTATATATGGATTTATGAAGAAAGCAATTGATGAATTCAGTCAAGAGGATGCAGTTCCAATACATGGTCTCTAACGTATTCCAACTGTAAAATACTTGTTTTATTGATCCTTGCTGGCTGAACACAGATGTGGTTTCATATATTTTTGTAGTGTTTTGAGAGGAGCAGAAGCTTTATAAACAACACCTGATGCACTGTGGAGTGAGAATGTAAGAGATGTCCTATAAGTGCTCTGAGCTTTAAGTTTTTGTTTACAATCTCAGAAGTGTTACGTAGGCAGTCCAGTTCTGATTATAAGGTAGGAAGAAATGATACAGTACTGCAGATAAGAATTAGGATTCTAGAAAATGAAGGGGAAAGTAGCAAAGCTATGTTTTGTGAAAGTTCGCTGGTGCTGTTTACACTGGAATTCAAAAAGCCCTCTAAATTAAAAGGAGGAAAACCCTTCCTAATTCTTATCTACAAGCAAGGACTTACTTCCAGTGATCCTATATTAGCAATTCAGCATAATTCTATGTGTAAAGCCAACAGCTGTTTCTTCTGAAGATAACCAAAAGAACTGCACTTTGCTAGCAGGGTTTTATTTTGACTTGGGGTTTTCTGTTTTGGGGGTTCTCTCTCGTTTTCAGTGGTACAGTTTTTGGAACCTTGATTTTTCTTGTTATACACAAAATGAAGTAGCTTCCTGTGGAGCTTTCATTGTTAAATGTACCTGCACTAGTGACAGTCACTTAGAATGTTTATATTTATAAAAATGTGGATAATAACTACCAATAAACTACTGGAGGCACTAGGAGAACAGTGTTTGACTTTTTGAGTTTTAATGTATTTCCGTTTGATGAAGCTTTTAAGTGTGCAAAAACAACTGTGACAGCTGGGTTACATGGTTACATAGTCCCAGGGAAGCTTCGGTTTTCCTCAAGTGTGACAGAGGCACCAAAGGTCGATTTTTGCGAGAACTTTTTTTTTTTTTAACCTTTCACTAAATGAAATCATGGTATATCTTCTCAGTATCACTAGATCTGTTGTGGATTAATAAAGCTTGCTGAAAAAAAATCAGTGAATGGATTTAGATGCTTAGCCCACCTGTACTTCTTAAATACTTGCTGTATAAAATCGTACTGTTTTAACCATCTCTTGGGAGTTTCAAGTGTGTTGACCCTTATTTTGTAGCCTAAGAATTTGATAAGCAAATTCATGTTACCTGTTTCATATTTAGTGCACAACCACAAAAACAAAAATGGCATGAATATAATACTAGCTTTGATTTATAAAACACATTTTCAACTCCAAAACTGGTCATAATTTCCACTCCACTAAGGAGTCTTCCCAAAATACACCCTGAAGAGTTAAGACAGTGCTAAGGTACACTGTTTCTAAAGTATATTTCTAAAATATTTCTTGAATTTGAGGCTATTTGGTTTAATACTCAATATTAATCATGGTCCAGATTACTGGTCAAATTACTATCAAAGTTAAGTTAATTATGATGTCTAGACTTACTCCTAAATGGGATTATAAGCACTTAGGAAAAAAGTTTGTGTAGACAGCATATGTTCATTAATAATGGAAAAATGAATAAATCCTTGGAAGCTGAAAAGCGAAGTTACTAGTAGTAAGTGTATGTAGAGAACTACTAGCCTGTAGAAGCATGATGGTTTTTGAACAGAGGGAAAGACCCAGACTTAGAATGTGTGTTTGTACAAGGCATTTGACACTTAAACAGTGTCTGATTAATTATTCATACTGACCTGGAAGGAGGTCTTTGGTAGAGTGTTTCAAGGTCCTACTTAATACAAAAATTTCAGTAATCAGTAATATAAACACAGTGGTTTCTTCAGTGATCACAAAAGACACAAAACATTTTTTTTTCAGCTTTTTGATGATATAACCGTCAACATTTAACTAAATAAACCTTGGAATTTTGAATATATCATTTGAAGTTGAAATTTTACATTTAAGGCTTAAATTTAGTAGAAGATTCTTAAATGGATAGTAGTGATGCTTGTATAACGTTGTGAATGTACTTAATGCCACTGAGTTATATATTCAAAAGTAGTTAAAAATTGTAAGTTTTTTGTATATTTTACCACAATTAAGAATTTATAATACTAAGTGTACACTTAGTTTCTAAGAATCAGCCAAGAGTAGAGTGAGAGCATCCTAATTTAGAGATCATATTTAGTTGCAAATTTTGCGGAAGATTGGAGTGTTGAAAGTTTATATGAACAGGGTGCCTGAGTGGCTCAGTTGGCTGGGCTTTTGATTCTTGGTTTTGGCTCAGGTCATGATCTCAGGGTTGTGAGATCAAGTTCCCTGTTGGGCTCTGTGCTCAGCGGGGAGTCTGCGTGAGATTCTGTCGTCCTCCCCTCCACCCCCCTCCCTGCCCCCCTGCTCAAGTGTGCGGGTACATTCTCTCAGATCTTTAAAAAAAATTTAGTATGAACATACAGCATGGTAAACTAATAATTGTAAAGTTAATATTAAAATATATGATAAACATGATAGTCCCAACAAACCCCAGCTGAAATATGTGTTAAATCTGTGTATGAGAATTAGAAACCTATGAATGCCTACAAGGGAGGCTAGTTTAGGAGGATGCATGTATTGGCTAAAAACAGCTGGAGCTTTGGAGTCAGATTAGTGTTCAAATTCTGGCTCTCCAGCTATTCACCTGTGACCTTTTGGCTTGTTATTTGAAACTTCTCAAAATGTGAATGCCCTGGGGCACCTGAGTGGCTCAGTGGGTTAAAGCCTCTGCCTTTGGCTCAGGTCATGATCTCAGGGTCTTGGCTTGGAGCCCCACATCAGGCTCTCTACTCAGCAGGGAGCCTGCTTCCCCCTCTCTCTCTGCCTGCCTCTGCCTACTTGTGATCTCTGTCAAATAAATAAATAAAATTTAAGAAAAAATGTGAATGCCCTCCTGGGAAGATGAAGCCTGTCACATAGAATATTGAGGGTATGGAGTGAAGTAATGTGAACTATTTAGTGCCTCACCAAGTATATCATAAGAACTCAATAAATGGTAGCTATTACCGTTAACAAGTATGGATCCATAGGTGTTGAGAGGCAGTTGGTAATAGCTAGAAAAATTTAAATTTGAACCTTAGCTCCATCATGTACTACTTTCGCTTGGGAGGATTTCTTTTCCCTCAGCCTTAGTTTCTTCACTGGTAAACTGAAGCCTATGCCTACTATGTGGGTTGAATTTACTAAAAGTCTTAAATGAAACAATATATGATATTTAGGGAATACCCGCCACATAGTAAACACTTAATGGATCTTTGTTATTAATGTCCAGAATATTTTTTGACATATATTTAAATATATTTTTAATATATTTAATATATATTTATATATTTAATATATATTTAAAGTAAACTTACTTTGGAGGGGAATATTTGTGACACAAAAAGCTCTGACTTTGTTGTGTAAGCTTTCCTGCAGCATGGCGCAAAACGGGAGCTTGGTGGAACTTGGGAAGGATGAAATGTACCAAATTCTCTTGAAGTCTGGGTCATTTCCTTAAATTTCTAAAGCACAGTCTGTTTTAGCACAATATTGTCTCACCTTCCCTTTTAAGATACAAAATTTAAAAACATGATTATTTTTTGGTATAGACACAAATAGAACACTTCACTGCAGAAATTAAAAAATCTGGAACTGTGTACATTGTGGTTCAGAATACCTCAAGATTGTTACCAGTTTGCAGATTTTATGCAATGATGAGTTGGGGTCTGTACCCTGACTCTTCAGTGGAAACTTGCCAGTATTTGTGGGCACATCTGGTAGATGGTGGTGATTTGTGTTGGAGGGACGGATAGGCGTGTTGTGTTGATTTCCAGTTACTTTCGGTTTGGGGTCAGGGTTTTATGTGTTCTGCTTATGTTTTGCTGAAGCTGAGATTACCCACATTAGATGTGGGATTATAAAGGAGTTGAGTGGAAAATCCTGGGTTATTAGCCAAAATAAACCCATACTTTCTTTGGCCCTCTCTTCTCTGAGTCTGTAATAAGGAAGAAATTAAAACAGTGCCAAAATAGAAGTTATTATCTGGATCATTGTCCCCACCCCTTCCCTTCCTGTTTGACGACTAACAGGTAGTACAGCCGTGTGTGTGTGTGTGTGTGTGTGTGTGTGCGCGCGCGCGCGCGCGTGTGCATTTGCGCACGTGTGTGCTCCTCTAAGTGACTGAAACTGGTATAGGTTAACACCGTGATTCTCAAAATGTGGTCCCTGAACCAGAAGTATTAGCATTACCAAGAAACTTGCTAGAAAGGCAGATTCTCAGGCTCTATACTAGAGCTATGAGTATAAAAGTTTGGGATTGGGCCTATCAGGTGATTCTGATTTTCATTAAAGGTAACTATTGAGTTAACAGAAAATCAATCCCTTACGCTAAAAAAAAATTGAATTAAGATAAATAATTCCAATATCATAAGATTCAGACCTTTTTAAAAATGCTTTTTCAAAAATATGTTTGATTTATAGGAGCATCCAGGAAAACCTAGTTGAATGAACTTTAATCAAGCCATCAGAAACACTATCTTTTATGTGTCATATCTTATATATTTATTTTATACATGGGATGTATATACAAGAGAAGGGAGCTTTGCTTCTTCACTGTATGCTAAATCTGAGAATAGCAGTGTAACATTCTAAAAATGGGTGGTTGAAGAGAGATGCTAAGGTTGATTCATTTCAATGATGCTCTAGTTTTAAATAAAAATCTTATCCTTTTATTATGACAAATCTCAAACTTATGTGAAAGTAGAATAGCATCATGAACACCCAAATACGCTCATCTGGTTTCAGTAATTACCAGCTCTTGGCCAATCCCCTTTACTCTGCATTCCCACCTACTGCCTTCTCTGCCACCGTTCTTCTCCCCCATCCCCTGTAATATTTTGAAGTCCTAAAAACTCCATTTTATTTATATACATTTTGGTGTGTGTCTCTAAAAGATAAGCTTTTTTTTTTTTTTTTTTTGCCCCATAGTGGGGCAAGGTGCAGGAGGAGAGGCAGGGAAAGAATCTTAAGCAGGGTCCACACCTGGCATGGAACCTGAGATGGGGCTTCATCTCACAACCCTGAGTTCATCACCTAAGCCGAAATCAAGAGTCGGGCACTTAACCGACTGAGCCAACCAGTTGCCCTAATAAGCACTCTTCTTAAAAACGATCTCAATATCATCACATGTAAAAGAAAATACTTCTTCTCAAACAATCAAATATCCACTCAATGTTTAGACTTCCCCAATTAAAGTTTTTAAAAGTTTTTTGCATTGGAAGACATCTGTCGTAGAACAGTCTGTGGTTGAAAAAGGACTCTTGCCTTTCTATCCCTGCTCTATATGATGCCAACATGAATATGAATAGTCATTTGTTGCCATTTTAATACAAAAATGGAATAACCCAACAGCACATGTTTGGAAGCCATGGGTATCTAGTGGGCCAATGAATTTTTTTTTAAAATATTAAAATGAGAAATACTTTTGTCCATTAATCCATCATCTATCTATCTGGGATACCCTGAATAGGTCAGTAACAAAAAAAATTTTTTTTGTTTCCTAGAACAACATTTTATGAAACTGGCTATACTTCAGAATGCCTTAAGGAGCTTTTAAAACTCCCTAGACTCTACCTCTGGCATTGTGAATCAATAGGGGATGGAGCCAGTAATTTATTTACTAGCTTTTTAACACTCCTCCAACAGCCAGATAATTGCTTTGTTGGGGATGACAGAGGGATGGTACATTTAGTGGCAGGAATAAAGAGATCATAAATAGAGGTGGCCAGGTGAGCAATGACCTAGGTGTCTTAGATCCTCCCTCTTTTTTTTTTTTTTTTTTTTTTTTCTGTATTGTGGGATTTTCTATTGACTTGACATTGATGTCAAAATAATCAAACTCAGAACTTCGTGTGACTTAGGGATGTCTCAGATCTGACTGCTAAGGGTAATCTGAAAGAGCCCAGGGGAAAGGTAATATATGGAGTAAACACTTTTCCTTCATGGACCATATATATACTTTATGCTGAGAGATAGAAGGAATCCTAAAAATTTAAAAGTAGTCCTTCCTCATCTCAGAAAAGATAGAGACCAGTTAGAGACTTAGAGGTAAAGTATTAACTCGTGCCTACGGTGTTGGTTTTCTGTAATCCTTATGGGAACTTTGCATATCACAGATTTCAGTGATCATTTCGCAGCCAATTATTTTGAGACTAACAGGTATGATCAGGAAGAATCACAGGTGTATTGTAGTAACAACACCTAAATAACCAAACCCCTGACACATTTGATTAATAAACACTTTCAGTCTCTCAGTTCACTAGACAAAGATGGTTCGTTCCCGTTGCTCGGTCAGTCTGTCAGCAACTCCCCAGGCTGAAAACTGGTGTTTGTTTCAAATTTTACAGAGAGTTCTATTCATACTTGTGACATACTTTAGCCATGTGACTGAAGGAACGTTACTTAATTTTCCTGAGTGGCAGCCTTCTCACCTTAAAATGGTGATCCTACCTCTCTTACAGGGTTATATTCTGAAAGGCTTGTAAGTTATCTGGAATGATACCAGGCACATACATCCGACATTCACTCAAGAAGCATTTGAATGACTGCCTCCTGCCGCCAGGTGTTTGGAAGACAGCAGTAAGCAAAGCTGAGATGGTATGATTTCGGTCTCCTGCATAGAAAGTAAGCTCCAGCAGGGTTGGGAACATAACCATTGTTGTTTATCTCTAGCTCTTAAAACCCTGGGCAGCAGGGGCACCTTCTAATCGCTCGCCTATCTGCACAAGGAGCAAGTGAATGAAGCTTAGGGCTGATGTGGGAGACAGACAAATTGTAATAAAAAAGCAAAGATAAAATGTGGAAAGTGCTATGAAGGACACAAAGAGCTAAGGAAGGGACAACAGTAGGAAAGACTTTCGTTTGACACAGTCCTTTGAGAAGGTTTTTCTGGACTGTCCCAAATACTATGGGAAGACTAGAAGGAAAAGCATTTCAGGCAGAGGGAACATTAGACCCAAAGGGCAATCACTGAATGGAGCTGATAACTGAGAGAAACTAGTCTGGTCAAAATTACTGAGAAAAGGAGAGAATGGCAGCATATGAAGTTGGACACGCAGGGTAAGACATTTTTATCAGGTTTGACAACTGTGTTTTTAGTGTGAATAGTTGGCTTTTATTTAATCTTTGTATATTAAATACAAATTAGTATTTGTGTTGAAATCTACCATCGTATTTTTCCATTTGTTTGACCATTTCTGTTTCTTTTTAATGTCTTTTTCCCTCCCTCCCTTTTGATTTGAGTATTTTATTCTTTTTCTAATTGCAGATTTTTCTGCAAGTCTTTTTTTGAAGCCATAATTAAAACATACATCCTTGGGGCGCCTGGGTGGCTCAGTGGGTTAAAGCCTCTGCTTTCGGCTCAGGTCATGATCCCAGGGTCCTGGGATCTAGCCCCGCATCGGGCTCTCTGCTCAGCAGGGAGCCTGCTTCCTCCTCTCTCTGAATGCCTCTCTGCCTGCTTGTGATCTCTGTCTGTCAAATAAATAAATAAAATCTTTAAAAAAAAAAAAAAAAGTTCTTTATAAAAAAAAACCCATACATCCTTGATTTAGTGAGGTCAAATATAAATTAGCACTTTTGCCACTTCTACTTTGTGGACAATACAAAAACATAAAGGACTTTTAACTGCATTTACTTCCTTTGTAATAGAGAAGCTATTACTGTCGTGTATTTCATAGACAATGAAGAGCTTCTAAGCATAGCTATTTATTGCATTCTTATTCTTTCTTCTCTCTGCTTTTTCTTGAATCATCTGGGATCATTTTCCTTCTGCCTGAAGAACTTCTTTTATTATTTTCTCTAATGTGATCCACTGACAACAAATCCTTCCAAGTTTGGTTTCTGAACATACATATTTTGCTTTTATTTTTAAAGGATATTTTTACTGTGTATAGAATTTTAAGTTGGTTCTTATTGTTTTTAGCACTTTAAAGCAAATATGTCATTCTAGGGGTGCCTGGCTGGCTTAGCTGGTGGAGCATGTGACTCTTGATCTTGGGGTTGTAAGTTCGAGACCCACACTGGGTGCAGAGATTACTTAAAAATAAAAAAATCTTTTAAAAATAAAAATTTTAAAAGCATGTCATTCTGTTGTCTTCTTATTGTTGGGAGGTCAGTTGTTAACATAATTGTTTTGCTTATATGAGAGTAGTATGTCTTTTATTCTCTGGCCACTTATAAGGTTTTTCTTGGTGTTCAAATTTTGCAATTTGACTATGTGTCTAGGGGTAATTTTCTTTGTATCTCTTTTGGTTGGGATTTGTAGTTTTCCTCAATTCATGCATGTCCGATAACACCAGCATCTGGTAATCTGTGAGTCTATCTTGAGTTTTTTAATTAAATTTTGCCCAACTACATTTCTGTTTTTTTTCCTGACCGCCATACATCATAAATAAAACTTCAGTGATATTTGAGGCTCCGTAGGCTGTCATCCTCCAGAAAGAATTGACTTCTGTTGCTGGCAGCTAGCAACAGTTCATCTCTCTGGGCTTCCTTTTTCTTCTGGCTCTTTCTCCCAAATCCTTACTGTCTCTGCAGCCCTCAGATCCCTTCGGATAGATTTAAAAACACAAATTACCTAGCTTTTCCAGTTTGTCTGAAGTGGGAGGTTGGTAAGTAAAAACAGTAAAATTGACTCCAGTAGCAATAGGGAAATATTCAAGGGTTTGATGGCATCTGATTCCTATTTTAGGATGATGGTTAAAATTATTATTTTGTCATCTCTTCCCTTAAAATGTCCCTGAAATTGCCTTTTATCTCCATTTCCACTGTTATCATCCTGTCCTGAACTCAAGTTATTAGCTTGGGT
Source organism: Mustela nigripes (assembly GCF_022355385.1). Taxonomy (NCBI): domain Eukaryota; kingdom Metazoa; phylum Chordata; class Mammalia; order Carnivora; family Mustelidae; genus Mustela; species Mustela nigripes. Next base: position 61,536,391 of record NC_081560.1, on the reverse strand, counting down.
CTTGCTTTTATCTTGCTCTCTCGGGCCCTGAAGGCCATGCAACAAATCGAGGTTAGATTCTTTTTCCTCAGATCCTGTTTCTTTTATGTCTAGATCTGGAACCTAAAAAAAGCCATGCAGTCCTTTCACCTAAGTAAGTAGTTTTGGTCATGGCATTTTATCGGAGAGCAAGAGGCTCGAGGGGGCTAAGGAGCTTGTTCTGTCCAGACGGAGTGACATGTTGGGCATCGGCCTCCTGAACTTCAGGAGGGAGAGCCCTGGTTTTGTTACCGACTTGGATTCTGCCTCAGACTGTATTTGCTGTAGCAGCATTCGTCTTCTGTTGCTGCTGCAGACAAAACTTGGCTAAAACTGAAATTATTAGAAAAAGTTAATATCTTCATTGCTGTTGATGCTCACAGGTACCAGAGTTGCTTGCCTGGAGCTTTTTTTCAGAGATGTTTGGAGATTTGTTTCCTGAGAGGTTTAACATTGGCCAGCATGATTGTTAGTAGTATTTTAGAATAGGAATCCTTTCTATTTATACATAAACAGATTTAATGTTAACACACACACACACACACACACACACACACACACGACACTCATGTAGATACACACATACCCGAGAATTTTAAGAAGGATATAAGACATTAAATTTAGTGCTTTGCAATTTTGATTATCTAATCTAAATATGTATTTTTTTTTTTTTAAAGGATCAGAGAAATTTGCTTCCTGGACTCCAGATTCTTTCTTTAACTTGATGTTTCCTCGGTACTATGATATTCTTACTCTGGGATGGTTTTCAGCACATCAAATGCTTAATTCACCTGTTTCACTGTATACTGGGCTTTGTATGTGCTCACAAGCCTGGACATAGATTAGGGGGGTGTAAGGAAGCAGAGCTTTTGTCATTTGTCTTAAAATAAAATGGCTATTAATGTTCTACTCATTAATCTATGCCCTAGTATCTGCCATTTATACTTACTAGATTAAAGTTTCAGTTCCATCTCTAATATACCTTAAATTCTTGAGATCACTAAAGTCTAGCTTACATATGTTGAGCAATAAATGGAGGCCCGCAGATCCTGGAGTGACTGATTTAATCCCCTGGATTTGAAATACTAGAATTCCAGACCTGACAGAATAGAAAAAGTTAGACCAAAATGGTGGTGGTGATGCCTTGTAAGAGCTTAGGTTCTGGAACCAAACTGACTCGTCTAGATGTGGGTTTTACCATTTCTCAGCTGTCTACCTTTGGACAGATTGCTTAACCTCTCTGGCCACAATATTATCAACTGTAAAATCAGACACCAACACTATGCCCTTTTGGAGTTGTTATAAGGATTAAAATAATCATGACATATTAAGTATTTGGAATCTTGTCCTGCCCTTAGTAAGTAATATATTATTGTTATTATTATTAGTTTAGCAATAAAATCTTCTTTGAAGTGGCCCAGATATAATAGGGTTTGTGTGGAAGATCTTTGCAATCCCTGACATTCTGTCAATTAATGTAGTTTTCAGAGATTGTTCAGTGGTATGAATGAGCTAGAATTCTCTCCAATCTGATGTTATTTAGATCCGTACCATTCTGCATATGGCAATCTGTGGTCCCTACACTAATAAGCAAATGTTTATTTAAAACTCAGTGTTGCGAGAGGGATGGGTAGATTGTGACGCAAATTAAACATGAGATAATTAAAGAGATTTTTCAAGAGGCAGCAGTAAAAGTTTGCTTCCTACTGCAGAGAGGAATGTTCTGGGAGGTCTGATTCCAAAGGAGGAGCAGCAAGCAGCCAACTACAGGCTCTGCCTTTCTTATGTTTCTCTGACCCCGTTTGTAATTGAAAGTCAGGTGGACAAAGGGCTTCTGTCACATCTTGGAAGTCACTAATATTTCTAAGTAATACATGTTACCACTTTAATTATACAGCCTTGCCGAAATGGTGTCGGCCTCAGGTTTCACAGGTGTAGTGTAATACCAAATTGGCCATGACCGCAAACAGGATGTCATTGTCATTCCTTTCAAACTACACAGCAGTCATCTGGTAATGTGTGAACACCTGGATTTGCACGTCCTTTAACCTGAAGCAAAAGGGAGAGGAATAGGCTGGGTCTAGTTTTGTCTTTGTGAGAGCTGGCCCATGGCCCTCCATCTTTGTATAAACATTGCATTTGGATATGCGCCTGTGTATATGTAAGTGTGTATTTTTTAGAACAACTCTTTGAGGGAACCATTACTTTTGCTGTATTATGGACAGCAACGTGGGTGCTAATGAATGTTAAGTACTAATAATAACAATACCAGTAATTTACAGGTGAGGCATGGTGACTCACTACTTACTATGTGTTCAGTATTTAAATTTGGTTATGCAAATGTATCAGATAATTTCTTATATGAACTTAACTTTCAGGCTATTCATTCATCATCAAGGAAGAACACTTTAAATACTTTTTGTTTTATTTTATTACTTTTAATTTTGGAACAGTTTTAAATTTGGAGAAAAGTTACAAGAATTGAACTAAAAAAGATGAAAAAGTATTTCTGCGCATTCTTATCCCAGAGACTTCATGCTAGGTTGGCCAATTGTCTCAGTAATGTCCTTTATGACATGGGATGCAATCCAGGATTAATTGTGGTACCTGGTTATCTCATTTTTTCTGAAATAATTCCTTCTTTCTTGACTTATTTGTTTTTAACTTTTTTTCTTTTAAGACTTTACTTATTTATTTAACAGAGAGAGAGAGAGTGAGTGTGCACAGGCAGGGGGAACAGCAGGCTGAGAGAGAGGAAGAAGCAGACTCCCCACTGAGCACAGAGCCTGATGTGGGACTCTATTCCTGGACCCTGGGATCATGACCTGAGCCAGAGGCAGATGCTTAACCGATTGAGCCACTTAGGCACCCCTTTTCTTTTTCTCTTTTCTTTTTTTCTTTTAAGATTTTATTTATTTATTTGACAGAGATCACAAGTAGGTAGGGAGGCAGGCGGAGAGAGAGGAGGAAGCAGGCTCCCTGCTAAGCAGAGAGCCAGATATGGAGCTTGGAGCTCCATCCCAGGACCCTGGGATCATGACCAGAGCAGAAGGCAGAGGCTTTATCCCACTGTGTCACCCAAGTGCCCCTTAGGCACCCCTTTTCTTGACTTCCTCGGCCATATCATTTTTGAAGATTAAAGGCCAGTTTTTGGAGGTTGTCCCTCCATTTGGGTTTATCTAATGTTTCTTCATAATTATATACAGGTCATGCATTTTTTTGAACAAAATCTCACAAAAGTGATGCTTTGCTCTTTTTCTTGCGTCTAATCATATGGCACGTGGTGTCAATTTTTTTCATTACTGGAGATGTTAACTTTGATCACTTAAATAAGATGTTGTCTCTGAGGTTTCTCTACTATAAAGGTATGATGTTTTTTATATTTGGGAATTAGTAATTATTAGATGGGGAGAAATTTTAAGACTGTAAAATCCTGTTCCTCTAATCCACTGATTAGTTTTAGCATCCTTGTGAAATGATAACTAATAATAATAAAAGTAATAATAGCTGTTGCTATTTCTTACCTGATTATCACTGTATTGGTTGAGAGATGTTGATTTTCAGGGTGCCTAGGTTACACAGTTGGTTAAACTTCTGCCTTCGGCTCAGGTCATGATCGCAGGGTCCTGGGATGGAGCCCCACATCTGGCTCCTCGCTCAGTGGGAAGCTTGCTTCTTCCTCTCCCACAGCCATTCCCTCTGCTTGTACTTTCACATTCTCTAGCTCTCTGTCAAATAAATAAAGAAATAAAAATCCTTTTAAAAAAGAAAAGAAATAGTGATTTTCTAATTTCTTTATTCCTTCTACATTACTTGGTATTAAACTATAAGGAAGAGCTTGTTTTCTTTTTTTTTTTAAGGAAGAGCTTTCTTTTCTCCCTGTTTATCTGTATCATTGAGGACTCCTGAATTCTTTTTTTCTTCTTTTTTTTTTTTTTTTTTTGGGAGAGAGAGTAGTAGGGGGAAAGGCAGAGGGAGAGAGAGAGAATCTTAGGCAGGCAGGCTCCATGCCCAGTGCAGAGCCCAACTCTGGGCTTGATCTCAAAAACCTGAGATCACAACCTGTGCAAAAATCAAGACTTGGGCACTTAACTGACTGAGCCACCCAGGCACCCCCATGAATTCCTTTTTTATTCAGTGAGGTCAATTAGGTCCTATCATTATTTATTTTAATGTTCAACTTATCCCAGATTTGACTAGTAGGTGACCCTTCAGGCTGGATTCTGGGTCCTTTTGACCTGTAGCCATCATTCTTACTTTTGGGCACAGTCAGATGACCCAAGCTCATCTTGTTCTTATACGAGCCCTGGGATCTGCCATCTCACCAAAAAGCCTTGTCTCTTTTAGTTGAGTGACTCCTAAACTAGATCTAGAAACTAAGATCAAGATGGGTACAAGGTATGCCCCTGCTGGGATAGATATTCCTGCTTCTGGGCAAGTCTAGTGGAAAGAGGAAATTTATACATATACCTACACATCCCTCTATTTCTCCTCTCTCTCTCTCCATGTATATATAGATATATGTGTATATCTGTATATGTATATGTGTTATATGTATACACACACATTTATTTATGAGCCTCCATACCTCAAATTCCTATTTCCTATCACCACAGAACTCATCATAGGGTCTTCTTGAGCTTACAGTGAAGTCACCTACCAATAAACCCATCCAAAGTTGAAATACCATCAGTTGAAAATGCACCGAATACACCTAACCTACTGAACATCATAACTTAGCCTAGCCTTCCTTAACATCGGAACTCTTCCATTGGCCCACAGTTGGGCAAAATCACCTAATACAAAGCCAACTTTATAATACAGTGTTGAATATCTCATGTAATTTATTGACTACTGAAAGTGACAAACAGAATAGTCATCTGGGTACAGAGTGGTTGTAAGTGTGTTGTTGAGGGAGAGGGAGAAAGAGAATCTCAAGTAGACTCCACATTGAGCATGGAGCCTCACCCGGGGCTCATCTCAGGATCCCGAGATCATGATCTGAGCAGAAATCAGGAGTGAGCTGCTTACTTGACTGAGCCACCCAAGTGCCCCAGAGACCACTAGATTTTGAGAGAAACAGCTAAATGGTTCTCTTCTCCATTAAGAGTAGGAATTCCACAAGGTTAATTTCTAGTTGGCTTTCTGAATTCTGTCTTTTTTCTCAATTCTTCTGCCTTAGTCATTCTGTAGCAGGCCCAGGGAAGGTCAGACAGGAAGAAGTCTCCCTCCATGGTCGGTTAGAATAGTCACTGAGTAATAACAAATAAACCTTTCCTCAAAGGCCTTGGTATCCTGTCTTCCAATCCCAATGATGGAGGCCTTGGGCAGATTTTGAGTGTTGCTTTTGACTGCAATGGGTCAAAATTTTACCATATTTAATATCATAATTCTTTTGAATAGTATATATGTCTCAGTGATTTGAAGCAACCTTTCTCCCTGCAGTACAGAAATTGACAACTCCAAATATTATATATATGTATTAGTATATTTTATTTGTGTATTTTATATGCATATTATGCCATGATATATTTTACATTATAAAGATACTCCTTAAAACTAAATACTAGTATCACAATTGGAATTGTCCTTCTGTATCGGAGCAGATGGAGCATGTGATATGGGTCACATTTTGACAGGGATCTCAGGTCTGTCGCAAGCTGCGTGAAACTCAGGGTGGAGTCTGCATGACAGGCCCATTATGATTCTATCTTGGACACAGCACAGTGACACTTTGCTTATAACTTAACAAGTTCGTAGAGTTCATAGGTAATTCACATAAACGCAGAATGTCTGAGTAGCGAGGTAAAAGACTGTTTCCCTTTTGGGGGCACTAGGTCTAAGTTTACAGTTCATTTCTGTATACCTAGAAACTTCAGCAGTCATCACTTTGGTTTAAGTATGGTTAACTTAAATAGCTTATCACTTATTTTGGATCTGGATGATTTTAAAATCAGAAAGTCACTTAAGTCTCGCACAATCATCTTGTTTATTTTTTAGAGCTTACTTTCTAGTCCTTTTGGTTTTATTCATAACTCTGATTTTAAAAAGAAGATAAATGTCATGTGAGTAGATGAGGTTTTTTTTTGGGAAAATCTGTTTTCAAATCTGTCACAGGAAGATACTCTTCTGAGATTGCCCTTCTGGAGTGCTTGAGTCGGAGGAATGCTATGATAAAACATTTTCACAATTATTTTATCAAGCATAATATTCAGCAAATTATAATACTAACCTTATTATACAGAGTCTCGGGAAATAGATAATAAGTATTATTATTTCATGTTTAGTGATAGAAGCATTAAGGCTGACACTAATAGGTGATTTTAAAATAATGATTAAATTCCAGCTAAACTAGTCATTTGACAAGCATTTACTGAAAGTCCTTGAGAAAGCAACGGCAGGAATGATGGTGATACTAAAAACACAGCAGGGTAGACTCGCCTCTTTAATGCCCATGACTCTTGTACAACGGGTGTAATTAACAAGCCATTGCAACCACTGGAGGAACATCTTGTAACATAGTTTAGGGAGTCCTTGTCCTTAGATTCATTAGCAAACGATATTCTGTAATGATTCCGTAAATCATAGCAGTCAACGGATTTTAAAATATTTGGGGACGTATAGTTAAAAATCGAAAGTCTGACAGAGAACTTGAGTGGGTGCCTTTTCTTTTAAACCCCTCATAGTAACCTCCTGGCATTTTCTCAACTTCTGGGGAAGGCCCAGGACGCCTATCTCTCAGCAGATGAAATGAAGCACCGACAATAGAATTTTGTTTTGAAATCCAGCAATTTCATAAGCCTATTGAAATTATGTTCATCATTACTAAACTCTACTGGTGTGTTACATAACAAGACTATGACTTAATGGCAAATCCATTCATTCATTTGAACTTTTGTAACACAAAAAAATGCACAGAATTCTGCATTTCTTCTGCCAAGAAGTAGCTGAAGTAAATGTATTTTTTTTTTTAAAGATTTTATTTATTTATCAGCGAGAGAGAGGGAGAGAGCGAGCACAGGCAGACAGAATGGCAGACAGAGGCAGAGGGAGAAGCAGGCTCCCCGCTGAGCAAGGAGCCCGATGTGGGACTCGATCCCAGGACGCCGGGATCATGACCTGAGCCGAAGGCAGCTGCTTAACCAACTGAGCCACCCAGGCGTCCCAGTAAATGTATTTTTAAATGATAATATCTGCTATCATATACATGTTATAGCAGTTAAAAATTCTGAGGAATAAAAATTACATGAGATGTACCAGCTCGCAATAGCAGAAATATGAAAATCTGGCTGATGATTTGTTGGGAATAAGTTTGTAAAATGTTTTCAAGAAAAAAGAAGATGTAAAGATAGATTAAAAAGTATTTCTTTTTAATATGGGTTCAATTTAATTAAAGAGCAACAACAAGCCATTTCTTAGGACCTTGCTCCCGAGATGCTCTACACCGCTCAGCCGACTGAAGGTTCTCAAACCTTCTTGGATCAGGGCACTTCTAGGGTCTCAGTAGTTTTTTTGTGGTGACCCTAGGGAGAAAAAAATACCTAACAGTCTGTTTATTAAGTAATTAGACCCAGGGCACCTAGGTGGCTCAGTCGTTAAGCATCTGCCTTCAGCCCAGGTCATGATCCCAGGGTCCTAGGATAGAGCCCTGCATCAGGTTCCCTGCTTGGGGGTGAGGGGGGAGGTCTGCTTCTCCCTCTCCCACTCCCCCCACACCCCTGCTTGTGTTCCCTCTCTCACTGTGTGTGTGTGTGTGTGTGTGTGTGTCTCTCAAATAAATAAATAAAATCTTAAAAAAACAAAAATGTAGTTATACACGAATTTAATAGTATTGTAGTAGTGGCTTGAGTGGTGTTTGACAGATGTTGCTTTGACAGATATTGCTTCCTTCAGCATTTAAAAATGTCCTATGATACTGCTGTGTGTGTACAGCAGCCAGCACGGTTTTGAGAACCATGCTCTTAGCAACCTTAAGGGCAAAACACTGGTAATGACCCCAGAGCTCATTTCCTGCAGGTTGCTAAAAGGAGAGTGTCTCTAAATGATGGCATACTTGGGAGGAGTTGAAGAGAATGAAGTAAATAGATCTGTGTATACTGATCCAGAGGGGTCTCCAAAACATGCTCTTAAGTAAAACTTGCAAATTTGCGGAGGAGTAGCTCTAAATCTATACCATTCAAGACCCATACATGTATATACACATAAATGGATACACGCTCAAAGTGTATATGTATTTTTTGCGTACACATACATCACATACAGCATATTGTGCTGGTCCCTTAAGCTCCCTGGCCTGCTCAGGGGACTCCCACCCAGTACCATGGGCCACTCCGAGGTTCGCAATGGATGGCCCGGGCTTCCCCTTTAGTAGTTGTCTTTTCCCTTTTTCCAAAACTGCTATGTCTGGCTCTGCATATTCCATTTTCTCCTTTCCCCTACATGTTTAAAGAATTAAAACAATTTAAAAAAGGAATTATATTTTAAAGGGAGTAAACTTAAAGTTGTACCCTGTAGGGCTTTCTTGATGCTAGAAGGAGATCAGTTAAAATCTTAAAACCTTCCTAAGGAGCCCTAAGTGGCAGAGCCTCTATTTCTTTCTTTCTTCCTTTTTTTGTTTTTTTTTTAGATTTTATTTATTTATTAGAGGTCACAAGTAGGCAGACAGGCAGGCAGAGAGAGAGAGGGAAGCAGGCTCCTTGTTGAGCAGAGAGTCCGATGCGGGGCTCAATCCCAGGACCCTGGGATCACGACCTGGGCTGGAGACAGAGGTTTTAACCCACTGAGCCACCCAGGTGCCCAAGAGCCTCCATTTCTAAGTCAGTTTTCCCGACCTCGATTTCTTGCATTTCTCTCATGCCGCCTACTCCTCCCTCTACCCTTTCCTGTAAGCATCTTTTAATATATCACACAAGCAACTCCAAACCCTGCCTAGCACACAGTCTAGTTTGCTCCAGGGTCCAGCTTCCCTCCAAAGTCCATCTCCCTGCCTCCATTAGCATGTTTCCCATAGACAGTAGCCTCCCCACCTTATCCATGGGAGAGCATTCCAAGACCCCAAGTGGATGCCTGAAACCCTTTATATACTGTTTTTTCCTGTACATACCTAGGACAAACTCTAGTTTATTAAATAGGCATAGTAAGAGATTGTCAACAGTAACCAAAAATAAAATAGAACAATTTTAACAATAGACTGTATTAAAAATGATGTGAATATGGTTTCTCTCTCTCTCTCTCTTACTGTACTGTAGTCACCCTTCATGTGATGATGGGAGATGATGGAACACTTACCTGATGAGGTGAAGGTGTGGTAACCTAGCATTAAGCTATTGTTGACTTTTTGACTGTGTGTCGGAAGGTGAATCATCTGCTTCTGGACCACTGTGGACTGTAGATAACTGAAACCACGGAAAGTCAAACTGTGGGGAAGGGGAAGACTACTGTCCTAGGTCTCTGTACCTGTGGGGGAGGGTTCTCTTGGTCCATTCTGACCGTCACAATAGCTCAACAATGTGATTTGTACACACATTCTAGCTACCAGGCACACACACCTGTTTCTGCTTTCAGGCTCCTTTGGTAGCTTATTTCTGGCTGGAGGTCAGTATCACATTCCCCCCAAGGCCTTCCCCCAACCTCCCCATATAAGGAGTGTCCTGGGTAGAGTTGTCAGATAAGATAAGGAGACTGAGCTCAATTTGAATCTCAGATAAGCAATAGTTTTTTGTTTGTTTGTTTGTTTGTTTGTTTCAGAAAAGTATGTTCCAAATAGCACATGGGGCATATTTATACTGAAATAATAATAATAAGAATTAGTCATTCATCTGAAATTCAAACTGAATTTGGTTGTCTGTATTTTTATTTGCTAAGCCTGGCGACCCTACTTCTACTCATTTTCTAGTATAACACTCCATTGTGATTTTGTCCTGGCACTGACCACTATATGATATCACTTGTTTATTGAGTTGTGTTTATGTGTTTGATGCCTGTCCTCCTCCAGAGGAAGGTAGGGTCCATGAGAGCAGAAACCCTGTCTTAACTCCCCACTGTTGTCCCAGAGCCTAGGATGCGGCCTAGTATGTGGGAGATACTCATGGCACTCTCTTCAGGGGATGAACACGCATCTTCCAAAGACAGACCGAGGTAAATATAAATATACATATACATATTTAACCAATTTTTTAAAACTTTAATAATAAAAAATGTATCAAATTTAAATTCATATGATATTATCCACACATTAGGTTGTCTTGGGGATAACTTTAAATGGTTTTTGGCAAAAGTCTCACCAAAAAGCTTCCTTTAATGTAATCTATACAGATTTTTGAACTTTTTTGGTAAATGTAGCATTATATGAAACTCTTGAATTTAAAAAAAAAATTTATTCTTAAGTTAATTGGCTTTCTAATAGTTTAAAGAAAGGTAAAATAATAGTTTCTTGTTCATCTTAGTATATGATTAAAAAAATTTTTTTTAAGATTTATTTATTCACTTGACAGAAAGAGAGAAAGACAGAGCACAAGCACCAGGGGTGGCAGGCAGAGGGAGAGGGAGAAGCAGAATCCCCTCTGAGGCAGGACACTGATGTGGGGCTCTTTCCAGAACTCTGGGATCATGACCTGAGCTGAAGGCCAATGCTTAACTGACTGAGCCACCCAGGCACCCTCTTAGTAAATTATTTTTTTCCCCTAGGCAGTTTTTTCCTTGGAATATAAGTTCCTTGGAACATTAATCTTACTGATAAAAAATAAAATCCTATATGATCTTTTTTACAAAAAGATGAATTTGGCCAAGTAATCTTTAGGCAAAATGATCTGAGCAAAATTATGAGTTGAGCAATTATGAGGAGAATCTAATCAATATCAACTGATTTTTGCATAATTCAGATCTTAATTCCAAGTATAAGGATCTTGTTCTTAATTCCAAATATAAGGATCAAGATTTTAAATTATGTAAATTATGTAAAGGTTTCTAAATTGTGCTGTTTATTTACACGAAGTCAAAATCGGTGGTGGTGAGTGTGTGTGTAGAACCTGAAAGTGTACATGATTACAACCTTTAATAAATTTGAAGTCTCCTGGAGCCTGGGTGGCTCCCTGGGTTAAAGCCTCTGCCTTCAGCTCAGGTCATGATCCCAGGGTCCTCGGATGGAGCCCCGCATCAGGCTCTCTGCTCATCTGGGAGCCTGCTTCCCCTTCTCTCTCTGCCTGCCTCTCTGCCTACTTGTGATCTCTGTCTGTCAAATAAATAAATAAAATCTTTAAAAAAAAAAAATTGGAGTCTCCAGTTAGCTCTTATGCAGCATATGTACATCCCTATCTTGCTTTCAAAACACAGATCTCTCTGGGACACTGATAAAGCTTCTATGGTGATATTCAGAAACCCCCTCCATTATTAACTGGGGATCTCTGATTTTGCTGCTACTTTCTGAGTGGCTGCTAAATGTGGTTCTGCATAAGGCAGCATCCCTTTGCCAGTTCCTGAAAGCAACTAGGTTTTGCTTGAATGAAACAAGGAAAAAGCTAGAGGCTGGCAAGAGGTTGTGAAGAGTGGGCAGTGGGCTCCCCCAGTTCCCCTTGGGCGGTTCTCATCCTTTCTTCCGCTTGGTGTGTGTGTGTGTGTGTGTGTGTGTGTGTGTCTCACATGTGTGTGCACGAGCTGATGAAACCCCCCTTCCTGTTGAAGTGGGACGGAACTAAGTGACCAGGGTGTAGCTCTGCAGGGTTCTGAAATCTAAGAACAAGCTTCCTTTCCCACCACTTTACGCTGAGTCAGTTCACGGCAGAGTGCTCGGCAGGATCTAGGAGCCTTTGTGTTCAGATTATTTTACTAGCTACAAAAGCCACACCCTTGTGCTACACAAACAGAACACTTTGTCCTTCCAGGAGGTCCGGACTTTGACTACAGCCCGGGGATTTCAAAGCCGCCTCGCAGAGGCTTGCCCATTGTGATGTAAAGTGTGAGGCCCGAGCGTGGCTCCGTGTTATAATGCAGGTTTTTACAAGTGCGAGCTCAGGGGCTCACCAGGGTGTGGAGGCTTTGAACAGCCATTGACTGTCACTTAAAACTGCCTCAAAAATCCGCTTATTACACTCACACAGAAGAAAGTACAGTGACAGGAAGAAATGGAATAATGTGTTTTGATTTAGAAAAATCCCTACTTTTATTTTTTTAGCAGCACGTACTCCTTTGTAGCAACTACACTTCCCCCTTATGGGCTGTTTTAGTTAACGCCATCAGCCATGGTCTGGAAGCAGATGACCCTCCTTCGGACCCTCAGTTAGAAAAATCATCATGTCTCCACGTCACTAGTAGCCTTCATGCTACCTCACAGTGTTCCCATGACTCAGCTCACTTGTCTCATCCGGAGGCATTTTCTTACCTCCCATCTTCACAAGCAGGAGGGTGAGGACAGTACAGTAAGAGATTTCGAGAAAGGGACCACATTCACGTAACTTTTATTATGGTATATTGTGATACTTGTTCTACTTTACTGGTAGTCATTGTTGATAATCTCTTACTGTGCCTAATTTATAAATTAAACTTTATCAGAGGCATGGGGAGGGGGGGAAATAACCTTGTATCTATAGGGTTTGGTAGCATCTGTGGTTTCAGGCATCTGCTGGGGATCTTGGAACATTTACCCTGCAGATGAGAGGGGGCTACTGTTTCCATTTCTGTCTGTAGGAAGGACGGGGAAGGAGGGTTGGACTTAAGAGGCTGAGCAACCTAATGCTTCTGGTTCTTCCTGGCATTTTCTGTTCTTTTTTAAAGATTTTACTTATTTATTTGACAGAGTGAGAGAGTGCACAGGCAGGGGGAACAGCAGGCAGAGGGAGAGGGAGAAGCAGGCTTCCTGCTGAGCAGGGAGCCTGAAGTGGGCCTGGATCCCAGGACCCTAGGATCATGACCTGAGCCCAAGGCAGACCCTTAGCAGTGGGATCCCCCCAGGCGCCCTGCAGCAACCATTTTCATGAGCTTTTCGTCACATCCCCATTCTCAAACTCTGGTACAGGCTCAAGTACATTTCACATACTATTACATTTCCAACTCAATACAGTAGTATGAAACTACCTTCTGGTGAATGATGATGCCCTGAACTCTGCCCTGCCCTGTGCTAAGTGCTCTATGTTCTCATTTAATTCTCAACATAACTTTTGGAGGTAACTCAGTAATCCTTTTTCACTAACAAAGAGGCTTAGAGTGGTTAAATCTCTAGACAGGGTCACTCCGTTAATAAGAGTTAATAAAAAGAAGAACTGGGGTTCTAAAACGCCTGCTAGATTCCAGAGCTCAAGGTCGGAACCCTTAAGAAATTCACCCCATTATTTGTACCAACCCTTGCATTAAATTAAGGAGGGCTGCAGAGGCAGTTTGGTCAAACCGGAAGGCCAGAAAGTGGCCGTTTTTACTTAGATGAGATGATTAGTGTGGGGGGCTGGGGTATATCGGTAGCTGTTGCTAGACACCTGAACCCCAAATGGCAGAGCAGTTACCCCTGGCAGAATCATTGCTTCTCCTACGGCTTTGCAACCTACGTAAAATAATATGAGATATCATTTTTCCTTTAGCCAAATAGACCTTACGGAATTCTTCCTCTTCACTATCCTAGAACAGACATTCACCACTGTCCACCAAACAATAGCCTAAACCCTTCTGCAAAGCGAATCTCACACAAACTTAATTATTGACATTTTCCCGAAGTCTCACACTTTGACTGATCCTATGAATTTCAGTCATTCCAAGAAACATTGTAAAACCTATCCCTGACTTTTTTTCTTAACAAAACTTAAATCTGTCTGGGGTATTTTTTTCCTTTAAATTTGGTTTATTAATGCTCATTTTTTATTTTTTTTTATTTTGATATGTAACTTTAGTATAAGCCAAAAGACAGTGTGACTATCATTCATTTGGTGAGCTCTCAAGCTGAATACAAATTTCTAAGAAGTGATATTTTTGTTTTTGTTTTGTTTTGTTTTGGTAAATATGAGCAAATCATTGGTCAAATCTTTGTCACTTTTTTCTGGAAACATTTGATTCTTCTGGCTTCCATGGCACCAGAGTCCTCTGATTTTCTCTTGTCTCATCTGCTGTTCCTTCTTGCTCACCTTTGCTAGGTTTGTCTTTTTTTTTTTTTCTGAACTGCTAAATCCTGAAGCACGATTGATTGATTGATTGATTTTTGAAAGCAAGAGAAAGAGAGAGAGAGGTGGAGGGGCAGAGGGGGCGAATCTTAAGCCTGACATGGGGGCTCCATCTCATGACCCTGAGATCATGACCCGAGCTGAAATCAAGAGTCGGAGGTTTGGCTAGTTGTGCCACTCGTGATGTCCCCCCTAGTTCCAAATGTCTAGTTCACATCTCCTTCCCTATGAACGGCAATGTTTGTCACATGTACAACAAAAGACTTAATTTTCTCTCAGAACCATTCCTCTCCTCATCTTGTCCATCTTGGTTATTTAAGCTATTATGTGCCCTGTTGTTCAAGCTATTTTGTGGGTTCCATGTTTTGCATCTCCCTTATCTCTGTCATTCTCTTCTCTCTCTACAGACTAGCTTTTCACCATGTATTACTTTTCAGTGCTGGAGAAAGGGACCAGAGCTTCTGAATGCCAGCGCCAGCCCTGGCTTAGGAAAGAAAGGCATCTGGATAAGCTCTTGTTAGCTGTCCACCCTGATTGACAGCAGCCAGCATGGGACTAAGGTCATATGCTATAATCAGGCCTCCGCTCTGGGGATGAGTAGGGCAATTTTCAGAAAAGGACGGTGGTGGTAGCGTAGGATGGGTAAACCTCCTAATAATGTTCACAGCCTTACCAGATTTTCAATAATTTCTTGCATTCCTGGCCCCCTTGGCTTGAACACTCATATTAAAAAATCAGAAAAGAATCATGCTTTTATCAGTAATGATTGTAGGCCACAGACTTCTTTTTGTTCTCCATCATTTCTTGTTTTCCTTATTGATTAACAAAGAACTTGGACTGTATGATTTCCCTGCCCACCTTGACATCAGCTCTTTTTCAAGTTCAGCCCAGTAAGTTTTGTTTCATCTTATTTCTCTGCTGAATGTGCATGCCTAGTTAGACTGTTACCAAGTAGTCCTTTCAGAGTTAATCAGATGTACTAAGAGTGGGGTGACAAGTAGCCTTGAATTCAACCAGAGACTGTTAAAATTGATTTAATTATAACCTTTATAACAGGACCCTGAGTAATAGAAGTGGGGTGGGGGAGGGGAGATGCACAACATAGGAATTCCCCCAAAGAAAAGAAATCTAGAGAGAGGAAAAAAAAAGAAGAAGAAGAAATACTCTTATTTTGACAATTCAAGGAAGTCTGATGGCTGATATTCACCTCTTCTTTGGCCACAGTCTTGATCCATCCTAAGTCAGTGCATCACAGAAGGAAAAGCTAAACTTTACACTAAGCTTTATCTTTCCAAAAGAAAGTGGCATTCGTGCCCCCCCCAAAGGGGGAGGAGCCTCTCTCTTCATGAACTAGAATTATTCATCTTATTTCTTACCTCATCAGTCTCTCAAGAGTAATTTTCAAGCGGAAATCTACTGGGTAGTTTTGCTGGGATGGGCCTTCCTTTCTAGCAATGCAGCTATTTCCATTTAATAATTAAATAATCCTTATGGAAATTCCCTCCTAAAAGCATTGCTTAAAAAAATATTGCCCAACGTTTCTCCTCAAACTTCTTATAGAATGCATAGGTCACAGCAGGAATAAATGATGTGAAATTGCTTTTCTGGTACATGGTTCCATTAGAGAGAAAATAAAATAATATTTTAGGAGCCCATTACTTCACAGAATACACCTAACAATTGTTATTTTCATGAACTGCTTTTTGTGTATTTGAATACTGAATCCTTCACATGATAACGAAATTGTTTTGATTACTTGAAATGTCACAATATGAAAAATGGTACAACTGCAATTTCCTCACTTTTCCTCCCTTAGCTAATCCAAATCGTTTGCCAAAGCTGAGAAAAACATCATTGGATACTGAAGATATTCTATTCACAAGCAAATGAAGACTGGAGTATTTAAAAAAAAAAAAAAGGATGAGTCATAAGATATGTTTCATGTTAGATAAAAATCCATTTATCTTCACAAAAGATGTTGCCACCAGTTTTCAAGCAAACTGATTAAAAAAAAAATCTTTGGTAGAGCACTATAAGCTATGTAGAAGATTCAGATGGGTTCCTTGCTCTACCTTTTTCCTTCTTACTGAAAAAAAAAAAAAAAAGAAACAGTCACTGATGTTGCTTCAAAATTTCCCCAGAAGGAGTAAATTATAAACTCTTCTCAGAACACTAGCTTTGGGGGCACGTGGGTGGCTCAGTTGGTTAAGCATCTGACTTCAGCTCAGGCCATAATCTCTGGGTCCTGGGGTAGAGCAGAGAGCTGGGTTCCCTGCTCAGCTGGAGTCTGCTTGTCCCTGTCCCTCTGCCCCTCCCCTCACTGGTTCTCTGTCTCTCTCTTGCTCAAATAAATAAATAAAATCTTAAAAAAAAAAAGTACATTAGCTTTGGATAAAGAATTTTGTGGTCAGAGGAGTTTGGGGAATCTGTGTTATACACCTACTCCATGATTTCAGCCACAGTCCAGCTTCTTATTAAGTGCCGCTACACAGCCAGCCATCTTCATAACATGTTCTCCTGGAAGTTGCACAGGCCATTCAAACTCCAAGACTGAACTCACATTTTTTTTTTTTAACTTTATATCTACTTTCCTGTATCCATTTCCTGCCAGCTGTCCTGTTGCCCAAGTCAGATAACAGATATTCATTCCATATACCTTTCTCTTTGTCATTTCTCTTCCCCACCCCTCCACCTTGGTCAAAGTCATCAGTTCTCTTTATTTTATGCCTTTCAGATCTCGTTGACCCATGCTCTTTTTCCCCCCTGTCCATCAGGCCACTATCCAGGCTCTCAGTTGGAAGGCCTGCATTTTTTCTTCTCTTCCTCTAATTCACCCTTCACACTGTTGACACATTTCCTATACAAATCTCTCCCAGAGGGTCCCCTGTTGACAATATTTAAGTGGTTCCTCTTTAGAATAAAGGTCCTACCTCTACTCTTTCCCCATCAGATCCCCTCTCTTCCTTACATGAACCATGTGGTTCAAAGGGTCCCTTAAGTTGATGTTCTCTTTCCTCCCCTCACTCACTGCCCGTACTGTTTTGCTGAAAACATGCTGCCTATCCTTGTGTGATTGGCCTGTTCCTTCCCCTTCAAGGTTCAGTTGTGTAATCCTCTCTGATGCTGCTGTGTACACCTTTCTGAATAGTGTGTCCCTCCTTTATGCTTCCTAAGCTTCTAATATAACACTACAGGGCCATGCAATTCTCTGTGGCTGAAAGATTATTGCCACTGGAATCTGACAGACCTGTGTTTGAATTATGGATCTACCATTTATTAAATATAAACCCAGAAATGTAGCTGAACCTCAATATCCCTCAGCTTTTCATCTGTAATTATTTTGATAATACCTGCCATATGAAGATTGTATAAGTTGTAAGTGAAATAAAGTATATAAAGCATTAAAAATATAGTGCCTGATACAATAGGTAGATGTAGTTGGATCTCCCATAACTGTGGGGGTACTATGTTCTTGGGATTCTCGGGGCTGGGACTAGAACTCGTCCTCTGCATTTGACACTATTGCTAACTTTCTCCTTCGAAAGTACCATCTCCTATCTTAAGTTTCCTGATATAATTCTCATCATGTTCCCCCTATCATTCTGGCTACTCTTTTTTCACATATTTTGCTGGGTTATTTCTGATCATAAGGGGAAGAAATACTTTTCCTCTACTCTCTTAGGTTAAATCTCAGAGGCATGTAGATTAAACTGGCAAAAGACAGATTCATAGAAAAGAAGGCATACAATTTTATTTTTAATTTTACACACATGGGGACTCCACAGAAAAGTGAAAACTTCCCCCAAAGGGTTTCAGTGAAGGTTACATAAGGTAATGTGTGTTTGTATTGTGAGGGGCCCATGGGAAGCTCACCATCAGTTCTAGTTGTCACTCGGATCCATCAGTACCATCTTCAGCATAACACCATCCAACATTAGTGGTCTTTTAAAAGTGCAGAGCAAATCAAATCATATTTCTACTAAAAACTCTTCAATGGCTTTGTGACATCTTTAGAAAATTTTGACTTTATAAGGCTTTCATGGTTCTCTATGGTCTATCTAGTCATGGTTAAAAGTCCCAATGCCATCTTTTACTGCTCACCCTGTTGGTTTTCCCCCCCAGAAATTCAGGATTTCTTTCATTACTTAGATGTATGGCCCTCCCTTTAGCATGCAGACTTGCACACTTAAAGAGTTCTTTCTTGTCTGGCACACAGTCCTACCACTCGCTCTGCCCGACGTCCCTCAGCCTTCCATTGTTTAGAGAATCCTGCTTGTCTATCAGTCGTCGTCGTCATCTTCTTCTTCTTCTTCTTCTTTTTCTTATCAGGTTTTAGGGAAAAAAAATTAAAAATCAACTTTCTTGAGTTAGGCTCTGTCTTTTGAATTCAGTTTTTCCTTCTTGTAGTGTTCATTACAACTGTGATTTCTTTTTTTGGCCATCATGCTCATGGTCCACTTTGATGATGGGGAACCTATCTGTCTTCTTCCTGGTTGCATTCCCCAGTGCACAGTGTGTGGAAGACCGCCAGCAATTCCACATTCACTAAGTGAAGGAATATTATGATCAAAGTGTTGTGAATTTCTCATTTCTCCTTTGCATCATTCTTCTCTCTTAAAGCTTAAATCAAATTTTATTTTCTCTTGTCTAGAGATTAGATTTCTCCAATGTAATAACTTTGATTATTAGATTTGTATGAGTATTAAGAACAAATGAACAATGTTCTGAAAGTCCCGAGATTTCAGGAAATGTCTACATCTGCAAAATTCCCTTAGAAAATAAGTTCCTAGGCATTATACATTTTTGATGATCAATAAATTATTCATTCAATAAAATTGACTGTTCTTGATTATAAAAAATAATTCCTGATCATGCTATTCTATTTAATATGACAAAACTGTTTTTAGACATATTTTTGGCCTCAAAAGGGGATATTAGTGGGTGCCTGGGTGCCTCAGTCAAACATCTGCCTTCAGCTCAGGTCATGATCCCAGGGTCCTGGGGCTGAGCCCTGCATCTGGCTTCCTGCTCAGTGGGTAGCCTGCTTCTCCCTCTCCCACTCCCCTGATTGTATTCCCTCTCTTGCTCTCTGTGTCAAATAAATAAATAAAATCTGTTAAAGGGTTAAAGGGGGAGGATATTAGGTTTTATTTGGATAAGACTCAATATTTCACAAAATGTATTTTAATTATGGCTTGACTTTTTCTAGTCTTCAGTATACTAGTTTATAAATGCAGAATTGATTGGTCTTATAAGATAATGGAAATCTGAGTACATTGTATTAAAAGTATCAGGATCCCTTAGCTTGTTTTATGATTTATTTATTGTTCTTTAATAGCAAAGAGAATCTTCAACTTTTTCTTCCTCCAGACTTGTAGCAGATCATGAGATTTGCCCATAGCTTTGCCTTTCTTCATTTTATTACTCATTCCACCTTTACTTTAGAATCTTTTCACTGTCCCACACAGCTGAAAAAAATGGGAGAATAACTCAGTTGAGCTCACCCCTTTAGTTAGTCATTCGCTTGGACTCTGAGCAACCAAGCCAGCACCCACATTGCCTCCAAGATTTATAGCCCAGGGTGGTAGCTATAAATAGCACATTTCTATCTACACTTAAGTATAAAAAAAAAAAATGAAGTGTTGTTGTAGATAAGGTCACAAGTAAGGTTTAGTGAGAAATGTAATTCTGGTTGTACCCCTAAGCAGCGGCTAGATAGAAGGTATTTTAAGGAAAGAAAATTTGAGCCTTCAGTCTTGACTGTTTCTATACTGTCACGAGTCTTGATCCCTGCAGCTCTAATATTGTCCATTTCACACAGTCCCTCTGTGCCTCGGATATTAGCTCTTCTTCCAGATGCATGTAGTGAATAGTGATTTACACATTGCCATTTTGAGCATCTAATATACGCCACAGGTTGTATTATCTTGAATTCTGTAATCATATAATTTTTAAATGAAGACACTAACATGTCAGCATGGTTAAGTCATGTGCCCAGATTCCCTTGTACATTAAGTTGTGAGGTCAGCTGTTCAACCCCAGACCTTTCTGACTGTAGTCTGTTCATTTTCAAGGGTACCTCACTGCTTATCCTCATCACACAGAGCAAAACGGCATGATAGCCAATGCTGATTTCATAAATGGTCCTTCCATCATTTTCATATCTGTTGTACCTCCTTGGTCCCTTCCCCAATCAGGCAGAATCCGTAGGCTCCTCCTTGGTCAGCTTTCTCCACTACTTACACCGGCCTCCAGCTCTGGGAGGTGACCTTCCTTGCAAGCAATGCATCATCAAAATACTCTCCGTGAAGGGCTACGTTTACTTAGAGCTGGTTTGGTTCATAATGAAATGTCAGTTTTTGTACAAGGTACTAAATGAGGGCAGGCCTTCATGAAAAATATATCCACAGAAATCCCATTAATACAAATTTGTTCTTTAAGTGACCTAAAATTACATAATTTCCCTGAGAGAGTTAACACTTCTTGCCATGGTTTAACTTAAACCGAATGTTTTAGTCTATAGTTTGTTGTTGTTGTTGTTCTACTAATAAACTGAGATCAACTTTCCTGCGTGAGTGTAGGTTTTAGAGTGAGAAGGAAGTTTTAGAGTGAGGAGGAAGGAGAAGATGGGCATGAATAGAAGCAGGTATTAAGGTATTCATGAGTTCGGTTTTGAATAGAGCCCTTTCTAGGGAGAACAGTTCTGGAACAAATGCTCTTCTAATGGGGACTACCAGAAGTTGGCAAAATCTGTTCCCTGTGAGAGTGAGACTCAAGAAGCATGGCTGTGTCTCACTCTTGGGAATCAGATGTTTCCCAGTTTGGATAAGGGCAGTCCTTGAACTCTGGAAAAAGTGATACTGCATTCCCATTTTCCTCCACTAGTTTCTCCATACCTAAAGGTTTCCATCCAAGCCTGCTTTGTTTCATGCTTTCTAAGTCCTGTATATGTCTTGATGACAAATCACTAGGTTACAGGCTACCCACTAAATTTGCCTTAAGAATTTTCTCGTAAGGGGAGCCTGGGTGGCTCAGTGGGTTAAAGCCTCTGCCTTCAGCTCAGGTCATGATCTCAGGGTCCTGGGATGGAGCCCCACATCAGGATCTCTGCTCAGCAGGGAACCTGCTCCCCATCCCCACCCCCCTTGCACGCATGCGCGCTCTCTCTCTGCTTGCCTCTCTGCTGACTTGTGATCTCTGCCAAATTAATGAATAAATAAAATCTTTAAAAAATTTTTTTTCTCGTAAGCATCTTGGGAACTCTCATCAAAAAAATGTGCAGAACTTATTGTTGGCCTCTTGCAGCTGGGATATTTATCAGGAACCAACTCTTTTTTTCCCTTTCTAGGACTACATGGTCTCACTCTTTTATTTTTATTTCATTGCATTGCATTTCATTTTTTCCCATCATGATGAATTTACTCATTAGTCCTCATGCCCTACCTACCTCCCCACTGATAATCATCAGTTTCTTCTCTATAGTTAAGAATCTGTTTCTTGGTTTGTCTCTTTTTCCTTTGCTTATTTGTTTTGTTTCTTAAATTCCACATATGAGTGAGATCATATGGTATTTGTCTTTCTCTGACTGACTTATTTCACTCACATTATACTCTCTAGTTCCATCCATGTATGGAGATATATTTATAATTTTTTCTTTATCCGTTCATCTATTGATGGACACTGGGCTGCTTCCATACTTTTGGCTCTTGTAAATAATGCTGCAGTAAACATAGGGGTGCACAAACCCTTTGCATTAATGTTTTTGTGTTTTGAGGGTAAATACCCAGTAGTGCAATTCCTGGATCATAGGGTAGTTCTGTTTTAAGTTTTGAAGACCTTCCATACATTTTCCACAGTGACTGCGCCAATTTGCATTCCTACAAAGAGTGCATGAAGGTTTCTTTTTCTTCACATCCTTGCCAACATTATTGTTTCTTGTGTTTTTGATTGTAGCCATTCTGAGAGGTGTGAGGTGATACCTCATTGTAGTTTGGATTTGCATTTCCCTGATGATGAGTGATGTTGAACCTGGAGAGTGACTTTCTTGTTACAGGGAGTCAAAGAATGAATCCTGCAGACAAAGGAAAGTGAGCAAAGTGATAGAGTTTTATTAAACAAGGGTACAGAAAAAGCTCTCAGGAGTGAGAGGGGTCCCCACCGGGTTGCAAATAAGGGCTTTTCATCTCTGGCCTTTTATTAGGACTTGATCAGGAAACTTGCTGGTGGTTAGGTCAGTGGCCTGGAACTAGACATGACGCTTATGCATTGTGTGAGAGGTTTTTTGGGGTTTTTTTTGTTTGTTTTTGTGACATCTATGATCTATAGATATGTATCCCTCAGTCTGGTTAATCTTTATTGTGAACTTTTCCTCTGAGGCCTGATTAATTTTTGTGGTTATTTTTATTTACTGTGTTTACAATATAATTATTAGAAAAACATTTTAACCCTAGTAGTTGGGATGGGGCGGTCTAAATTTCCCTGGTCTCTGTCTTTGTTTTGTTTCAGAGTCTTCATACCTGAAATACCCTCAGAGTCTAGCCAAGGGGCTCCTTTGTCTCCCTCCTATACCTTAACCCTTCCCCTACTTACAGGCAGATGACGCAGTGTGACCTTTCAAGGTTTTGGTTCCAAAATCCTGGGCCCCAACTTCGGTTGTGTTTTGGGGTAAAAAATATCAGTGCTCAACCTCTTACTACTCATTGTCTCCAGTTCCTGCGTGTGTTCCAGCCCCAGTCAAGGAAGACTGGCACTGGGCTGTGAGGGAACAGCTTTCTGTGTTGCAGAGAAAACCCGGGGCTTGTACCCTCGGAGATGTTATCTTACTACCTTGGTATTTCTTTTGTGTACATGTGAAAGACAAATCATGGATCCCAACTTAACATGAAAAAGGAAAACAAAAGCACCCCTTGGGAAAAGCCTTCCTCAGATCCCCTGAACCAGACATCTCCCATTTCCGTTGCTTAAGCTCATTTCCTGACAGCCAGCCTGATGCCTTTCTGAGCTCTTTTATTGTAGTTTACTGAAAAACAAGCAGGTCTTCTCACTGCCTCTTTGCTCGCTAACATCATCTTTGGAAGGCAGGCTCCTACACTTTATGTCTTCGTGAATTCTTTGATGTGATTAAATTGTATCCACACATAAATAATTTTAAGGGTAACTTGATCAATACTTAAAAATGTCTAGAAATGTAATTGTCAGCAAAATTACATACCTTTTTTAGCTTCGGATTTTATGCTTACACAACAGCAACAAAACACTAAGCTCTTGTACATTTACTTTAAGGTTACTCTTCTTTCCTCTGTAGCTTCAAGGAGGAAAGCAGCCTGATTTAGTTTTCATTTTTCAATTTGTGTCTATGCATAAAGTTGGCTGTTTCTTGGTTATATTGCTTTGCTTTTTTTTTTTTTTTTTTTAAGATCTTATTTATTTACTTGACAGGTGGAGATCACAAGTAGGCAGAGAGGCAGGCAGAGAGATAGGAGGAAGCAGGCTCCCTGCTGAGCAGAAAGCCTGATGCGGGGCTTGATCCTAGGATTCTGGGATCATGACCTGAACTGAAGGCAGAGGATTACCCCACTGAGCCACCCAGGTGTCCCTTGGTTATATTTCTGAGAATGTCTTCCTGTAAGGTTTGACATGCTTGATTCCCTTCATCTTCTTCCTTTGCCACGCTTTCCTGTTGTATTTTATTTTTGTTTTCAAGGTTTGAAAATTTTATGTGTGTGTGTGTGTGTGTGTGTGTGTGTGTGTTTTTCCACAAATTCTTTTAATAGTAGAAAATCAAGAGTCCTCACATGCTTCTCTATTTTAATCATTTACCTAAACTTTATTTCTTGGAACATTAGACAACTTCATCCAGAACTCTCACTTTTCTGCGTTTTCTCTGCTCCGTACAATAAGATCCCTTTCCTCCCCGCAAGCTTCTGTCTGCAGTTTGGGCCAGAATGTGTGTGATCATTCAAAACAAAACAAAACTAAACCACCCGTGCAGGTTACAGCTCTGGCTGGGTTCCAGGATCTCATTAGCCAGACAATGGGCGGCCCCAGCCCAGAAGCCGGGGTGTGGGGGAGGGCAGGAGGAAGCCTGTCTTGCGCTCCTGGGCTGTGGGACCCTGAACTGGGTCAATAGCAGGTTGAGGCTGGGAATGGGTTGGACTGATTGTTTTGCAAATGGTGCTGATGAATATCTCACAGGGCCTGCTTTACTTTTATAGTTGTATTAAAAATCAATTAAATTTGGTAGCATGTATTTAAAAATCCATTTTATAAATTTCTTTATTTTTTTCTCTCTCTTAGAACAGTTCAAATAAAACTGTGACCAATTTTGGAATAACTACAGCCATGCAAGAAAATGCTTAGTGGGATGCTAAAAATAGATGTCTTCCTTTAGATTTGTTTTCTTCTTGTTCATTTCCAAAAGACTTGCCAGTATATTTGGGATTATAGTCTGAAGACTAAATTAGTCCAATAAAACAATGAAAAATGCAAGGATTAGTATTTTGTTACATAAAAAAGTAATTACTGCTTTCTATATTTAGATTTCTGAATTCTTATAGGCTCTCAGCAGTTTTGTATCAGTTTCTGCAAGAAATTGCCAGAAGTGAAGCGGGCTGACATGTGATCAATGTACAAGTCTGAATTTATATTTTTGAGGGAAACATTTTAATTTAAAAAACTACTAACACATGAGGAACTCAGTTTATCGTCTGTTATTTCTGCTACTCCTCTCCAACACCCCTGCAGCTCCTAGAATGTACAATCCGGGAAGGTGGGGATCTTGGGTTACTAATCATGCAACCACTGGGGGAGGCTGAATCCCCAGCCCCAATGCAAAAACTGCTTGGAGTGGGGGACGCCTGGGGGGTTCAGTTAGTTAAATGTCTGCCTTCAGCTCAGGTCATGATCTCAGAGTTCTGGGATCCAGTCCCATGTAGGGCTCCCGAGTCTGCTTCTCCCTCTGCCTGCTGCCCTCCCTGCTTGTGTCCCCCTCTCTCTCTGACAAACAAATAAAATCTTAAAACAAAAACAAAAACAAAAAAACCATCAGAAAGGAAAAGGGGAAAGAAATCATCTACTCATTGAAACAATGTGTAGGAGCTGTGCCGACACTTTACACACATAATGTCTTGTCCTAACAGTGCTTCCCTCCCACTCCCAGCCACCTTCTCAATACCGAGTTAGAACTTTTTAATCACGATTTACAGGTGAGTAAACTGAGGCTCAGATAAAACCTACTTGTTCTTATGAAGCTTTCATTTTTTTTTTTTTTTTTTTTTTTTAAAGATTTTATTTATTTATTTGTCAGAGATAGAGCACGAGCGAAAGCGAGCACAGGCAGACAGAGTGGAAGGCAGAGTCAGAGGGAGAAGCAGGCTCCCCGTGGAGCAAGGAGCCCGATGTGGGACTCGATCCCAGGACGCTGGGATCATGACCTGAGCCGAAGGCAGCTGCTTAACCAACTGAGCCACCCAGGCGTCCCTGAAGCTTTCATTTTTTAAAATGTAATTTAATTAATTTATTTGACAGAGAGAGACACAGCGAGAGAGGGAACACAAGCAGGGGGAGTAGGAGAGGGAGAAGCAGGCTTCCCGGTTGAGCAGGGAGCCTGATGGGGGGCTCAGTGCCAGGACCCTGGGATCATGACCTGAGTCCAAGGCAGACCATTAATGACTGAGCCACCGGGTGCCCCCCCTTTTTTTCTTTCTTTAATGGAAGGCCCTACAGTATAAAAATTACATGCTCAAAGTTGCACAGCTTTTAACTGACAGATCTAGAACATTAATCCCACATGTTATGCTTCCAAGTACGGTTCTCTTTCTACCAAATGTCACCTGTTTACTGCGATGTTCTATTTTTTTTTTTTTTTTAAGATTTTATTTATGTATTTGACAGACAGAGATCACAGGTCGGCAGAGAGGCAGGTTGGGTGGAGGAAGCAGGCCACCCACTGAGCAGAGAGCCCAGATGCAGGGCTCAATGCCAGGGCCCTGAGACCATGACCCTGGGACCATGATCTGAGCCGAGGGCAGAGGCTTGAACCCACTGAGCCACCCAGGCTCCCCCCTTTTGTTTTTTAACTCGTTCTTTTGCAAACAGTAAAGAATAGGGAAACCTAATAAGACTGGGCCGGAGTAGACCAGAATTTATGTTTTGCCTGGGAAAGTCTGATGAGGGTCAGGAAGGAAGGCTCACATCCCTCTCAGTAAGATCAGAAAGGGTAGGCAAACAGGACGAAGTCCCCACATGGGCACTGCTGGCAAAGGTAGGAAAACAGGATTCCGTTTTTTAGGATCCCAGTGTTTTGACGCATGCTTCCCCATGGCTTTTTCCACTGCTGGGGAAACACTCATTCTTTGAGATTTACTCCTTTGTCATCCTCCTCTCTCTTCTCAGCCTTTAAGGAGTAACTGTCTACCCCAGTCTTGTAAAGAAAAATAGGGTCTGCTGGTTTGAACTTGGAGCTAAGGGTGCAGATGTGAGGAGAAACATTTACGGGTCTCATGATCAACATCGTGTGTTAACTTGGATATCCTGAATTTCCTACTGAAGGGTATCCTATTACCTTTACAGAAACATCCATCCTAGGTGATTTCTATAATGTGAACATGAGTCAGGCTGCGGGAAGGCAGGGCTGATACACCAGGAGGAAAACACCATGTGCGATGTAAGGTAGATGATATTTTCTGTAAGTAAACAGGGTATGGATGACTTGAGAAAAACACAAAAACAAAAATTTTAGGCACTGCTTTCACTCAGCTTTCAACTTACAGACTGTAGTTGCTTTTGGGTATAATCTTCCTAATTTCCATTTTCTTTTTCTTTTACAGTTTAACTTGTTTCATTCTGACTATAAATTTGATCTAAAATATTAGTAATTCTGAATTTTCTGTTACAGATTTTAAGAGACACTAATAGTGTTTGGATTTACAGAGATTTAAAAAAATAAACATAAAAGAGTGAATAAAAATGAAGGAGATTTTTTTATTTTTTATTTTTTATTTTTTTGGCCCTCCCTCATAGCATTTTTTTTTTTTTAATCAGAGGATGGCAGGTTCTGCAACCACACCCAGCAAG
Organism: Mustela nigripes; assembly: GCF_022355385.1. Classification (NCBI taxonomy): domain Eukaryota; kingdom Metazoa; phylum Chordata; class Mammalia; order Carnivora; family Mustelidae; genus Mustela; species Mustela nigripes. The sequence continues at coordinate 61,509,161 of NC_081560.1, read as the reverse complement.
TCTCTTAAAAATATTGATAAAGCTGTCACTGCAGGCATATTCTTCAGTAAAAGGATAGCAACACATTACTAGTGTCAGAAATTGGTATTTTATGGAAAAAGATTTTTTCTTTAAGTACAAAGTCTAGTAAAATCATTAGAAAATATGTACACACGATTGTGCTAATATAAACTTTTTAAAATTGCCAGAACACTTCAGCTTCTGATTTTACTCAACTTCACTGAACTCCTCTGAAACGGTTTGACTCCTACAAGTAGATTCTTGGGTGAAGAAATTGATAGACCTCATTCAGGTGAAGTAGATCCATTATTAAAATATGTATAATTATACAAAGTCAAGAATTTCGAAGCACCTCCTATGACTAGAGTATAAAGCAAGAGTAAATTAAAAGCCAATGTGCTGCTACATTTACCTGCAGTTGCTACGGTGAGGGAGATTTTGAAGAAAAGGATGAATTCAGTGGGAAAAACACTGGTTAGCAGCTCGTTTTTAATCAATCTTTATTTTAACATGAAAAGAGTACATGAATCCAGCCTGCATACTTTTGAGCAGGTTTATAGGTCCACTTATTCTCTTAAACTTCCTTAATCAAGTGTTTTCTTCAACTTTTTGGCTCGGTTGGTGTATCAGACAGGGTTCTCCAGAGAAACAGAGCAAATAGGATATCTGTCTGCCTGTGTATCTTCCTAGCTATCTATCTTATCATGGTAGAGGAAAAATAATTTTCCCTCTACGTTTCTAGGTTCTTGGGGAACCCTTCCCCCTCCCTTGTAATATAAAACAGATTAGCAGGAGAAAAACAAACAGAAGTTTAATCACATGTGCAACTCCTTTATACATGGGAGATACTCGGGAAAATTGAGTAACTTCCCTGAAATAGCCCGAGTCACCTCCTTAAATATCATTTCCAGCTAAAGACAAAAGAAAGATGTTAGGGGCAGAGAGTCAGTTATGGGAGGTCACCAGGAAAAGCACAGTACTCAACTCAAGGGAAGGCTGTTGGGCAGTCTTAATTCATTTGCCTTCTTCGGTGATAAGAGTTTCTAGAGAGTTAGTCAACTTCCTCCTTCTGCATCAGCTGGGAGACACCCAGACAAATGGAGATTTCCCCTATTAGTGTAAACGTCTCTCATAAAAGGGTAACTCTCACTTGATTTTCAGAGCCTTGCCTGTGTCTGCAGGGTCTTAAAAATAATGAGCTCCAGATAATCCAGATAATTTGGGGGAGCAAATTTTGCTCTCATTTACTCTCTATCTATTGAGAGATTTATTTCTTTCTTTTAAGGAACTGGTTTACAGGATTGTAGAGGCTGGTCCAGCATCTGCCTAAGAGGTCGGCAGGCTAGAGACCCAGAGAAGAATAGAAATTTAGCTTGAGTCTAAAGGCAGTGTTGAGGTTGAATTTTTTCTTCTTTGGGGGACCCTAATCTGTTAAAGCCATCAGCTAATTGGATGAGACCTAGCCAGGTTATGGAGACTAATCCATTTTTTTCAAAGTCTATTGAATTAAATATTAATCTCATCTAAAAATTACCTTCACAGCAACATCCAGACTGGTTTTTTTTAGCAGATTTCTAGGTACTGTGGTCTCGCCAAGTTGACACATAAATTTAACCATTGGGGTTAAATTTGATAAAACTATTGGGGTTGGTGATGATAAAACCATTTATTTAATCTCTGAAGTTAGATACTCAAGGTAGATTCCCTGAAGAGAGAATTAATGAACACTCTATGAAGAATGGCAGTGAGAAATTCTCCAAGGGTTCCATGGGCAGGTATTAGCTGCTTATCCAACAGGTAGTTTCCCCTTAGAGTTACCAGATTTAGCATATAAAACTATGGGATGCCTAGTTAAATCTGAGATTCAGGTAAACAGTTAACACTTTTTTAGTACAAGTATGTCCCACATTTTGTAAGGCACTTACTTATGTTAAAAATTTGTTCATTTTGGGGCACCTGGGTGGCTCAGTTGGTTGAGTGACTGCCTTCAGCTTAGGTCATGGTCCCAGACTTCCAGGATCGAGTCCCGCATCAGGCTCCCAGCTCCTTGGGGAGTCTGCTTCTCCCTCTGACCTTCTCCTCTCTCATGCTCTCTCTCAAATAAATAAATAAAATATTTAAAAAAAATTTTGTTCATTTTTATTTGGAATTCAGATTTAACTGGATGTCTTCTATTATTTTTAAAGTATATATTTTAAAAAAATTCAAAAACCTTATTTCTTTGGAACAGGTTTACAGTAAATTTGAGAGGAAGGCACAGATCTTTCCCATATACCTTCTATCCCCATGCAAGCACAGCCTCCCTCATTATCAATACCCGTAGAATTGTACATTTATTACTATGGATAAACCTACACTGATACATCATAATCACCTGAAGTTCGTAGTTTACCTGGGATTCATTCTTGCTATTGGACATTCTATGGGTTTGGACAAAAGCATAACGACCTACCTGCATCATATCATACCATGTGTTTTCACTGCCCTAAAGATCCTATGTGCTCTGCCTATTCACCATACCCTCTTACCCCTGCAGCCAGAACCATTTCTTATTGTTTCCAAAGTTTTGCGTCTTAGAGGCAAAAACTTAGAGATGTTCCATATTTTATCTTGACATCTTACTTTTTTTTTTTTTTTTTTAAGATTTTATTTATTTGACATAGAGAGGCAGTGAGAGAGGGAACACAAGCTAGGGGAGTGGGAGAGGGAGAAACAGGCTTTCCGAGGAGCAGGGAGCCTGATGCGGGGCTTCATCCCAGGATCCTGAGATCACGACCTGAGCCGAAGGCAGATACTTAACAACTGAGCCAGCCAGGTGCCCCTCACCTTACCTTTACTTACCACCACATTTTTTTCTTGGCCAGTAGACGCAACTTGCCCTGTCTAAAAGAGTGTTCTGACCCGTATCCAGTTCACAACATACTGTTGTGCCAATGGAATATAACTGGAAGTCACATTATTGACTTTTTCCTCTTTGCTGTATGATCATTGCACCCACCTTTTTGACTTCTTTATGTCCAAAGCAAGTGCGATGTCTTGAGGAGGTGAGGCCACCCATGTGAGAATAAGAGGCACATATTAAAAATGACAGAGCAGGAGAGAAGGAGAGGGGCACCTTGATGGGATCCTTGAGTTGAAGCATCAGTTGTAACATGCTCACTTTAGAATCTCCTATTAGGTGAAAATAAGAACCTTTGTTTGCGTAAGCTGTTGTTGTTATGTTCCTGTTACATGAAACTATACAGCAGCCTATACACCGCAGATTTCTGTGTGGCCTTTGGAATCAAATTCAGGGACACTCTTGTTTCATTTCTGCAAGATAATACTTCCCCGTTACCCCTTCTTGTCTATGAAAAATAATCTTTTCTGCTTCCTGATTCCTGAGTGAATTTGGGGATAGAATTGCCTGCAAGCCAGTCTAAAAAAATGAGAAGAGTTTTATTCTCTTTTTTTTTTCTGTATTCTGTGTCCCTGTATACACACATATGTGCTGCGGCACAGTTAATCTGGTCAACTACCAAAATAAGTCAGACTTTATAACAACCATGGAAGCAAAAGCAGGACTCCGTTTATATCTGCCTCAGACTGTATCTTGAAATTCTGTTGCAAACTGTTACTCTTTATCAGGACCAGTAAATATAAGAAACAAGAATAGTCAGGTACTTTTCTAAGAGATACCATATAAAAGTAGGCATTATGTAAGTCAGTAGGAAATAGTAGGCCGGGAAGCTGCACTTGCAACCAGCGAGGAAAGTAAGTACTGAGAATTATTTCTAGTACACCAAGTTTGTAGCTATAAGTAAATTAGGTTCTTGAGTGACTTGAGTAAATGTGAAAAACAAAACACAGAGATTTCCATATCTAAAAACAAATGCAACTCTCTCACGAGAGTCTACAGAGTTTATATTTATCTGGCACAAAATAGATTCAGTGTGCCTTTGAAAGCACATTAAGAATCATAATTCTGGGGAGCCTGGGTAGCACAGTCAGTTAAGTACCCGACTCTTGATTTTGGCTCAGCCCATGATCTCAGGGTCATGAGATTGAGCCCCATGTTGGGCTCCATGCTCAGCGTGGAGTCTGCTGGGTTTCTCTCTCTTCCTCTCCATCTGCCCCTCCCTCTTGTACTGTCTCTCTCTCTTTCTCTCTCTCAAACAAATAAAAATAAAAATAAAAAAATCTTGGGGGAAAAAAAAAAAAGAATCCTAATTCTTCCCAACATCTTTATCATCCACTCATCCCTGGGCCTTCTGTTCAATTTCAAAGGAATTTGTGAGTTGCGTGAGTTATTTGTGGCTATTGTGAAGATTCTAGAGGACAGGTGTTTGATTTTTATATTACCAAAAAGAAAACTGGAAATCGCTTATGTCTTGGTTTTTGTTATAGCCAAGATGTCCAGCCTCTCTGAACCCCAATTTATGAGGATGAAAAATAAAGATGGTCATAAATATAGTACATTTCTGAGGGATGCTGAAATAATTACAAGAAAAAATTACTATTCTTTGCTTGAGAAAACAGATATTCTAGGATATAAATAGTTTCATGTTGTTTTTCAGGATATGAGAAACATACCTCTTTACTGAATAAAACCATGTTTGACAATAGTCAGTAAGTAGGTATATGAGATCCATCCTTGAGAGGAAATGCAAAGAGAAAATAATGCTCTAGAGGCAATGTGTATTTTTGGCAATGTGTATTGCCCTTTATTTTACTTATGAATTATACTATTATATATATATTTTTCTGAAATTATTAAAAACCGAAACTCAAAGAACATGAAAAAATTGTATTTTTCACATGTTGATAGCATCACCTTAATATTTTAGATTATAATTGTTATTTACAACACAGTCTAGTTTAAAGTTGACCCTTGAATGACACAGGTTTGAACTGCGTAGGTCCACTTGTATGGGGATTTTTTACAGCACAGCACTGCAAATGTACTTCCCCTTCCTTATGATTTTCTTGATAACATTTTCTTTTTTCTAGCTTACTTTATTATAAGAATACAGTATATGATACATATAACATGCAAAATATTTGTTAGTTGACAATTTATGTTATCAGTAAGGCTTCAACAGTAGGCTATTAGTAGTAGTTAAGGTTTTGGGGGGTCAAAAATTAAATGCACATTTTGACTCCATGGGGGAAGGGAGTCAGGGCTCCTAAACCTGGCATTGTATAAGGGTCAACTGTATGTGAAAAATAACTATAGTTTTTGACTTGACACAATGATGTCTATTATGCATTATCGATGTTATTTTAAGTCATAACTAATCTTGTGTAAATTCCTTTTATAAAGCAAAAAAGAGATTCTTGTTTTAGAGTTTAATTGACTAATAGCTCAGATGCATCTGTGCTATATGCATAACTAGAAAATCTGTATTTTTGAAGATTTTATTTACTTACTTGACAGAGAGAAAGAGAGAGAGAGAGCATAAGCAGGGGAAGTGGCAGGCAGAGGAAGAAGCAGGGTCTCTGCTGAGCAGGGAGCCCGATGTGGGGCTCGAACCCAGGACTCTGGAATCATGACCTGAGCTGAAGGCAGATGCTCAACTAACTGAGCCACCCAGGTGCCACTAGAAAATATTTTTTATCCTATAGGATGGTATAAGAAAATGTAAAGATATTTGGCAAAACGGGAGATTGGTATTACCTATATTCTTTTAAATTTGTGGGGTTTTTTTTTTTTTGAAGATTTTATTTTTAAGTGATTTCTACATCCGGTGTGGGCCTCAAAACTCACCACCCTGATATCAAGAGTCACGTGCTCCTCCAGCTGAGCCAGCAGGACACCCCTTAAATTTCTTTTTTTAAAAATTACCTATTTATAAATAAAAATAGGGGAACATTGAAAAAAGAAAAAGCCCCTAAAAGGAAGGTAGAGAATAAAAAACCACTCCGGCACTTCTTTTTGCCTTTAGTCTAGTTTCTGATCCAGAGGCCGTTTCATAGGCCTGTGGCCATGACTGACACCTGTACCATTACCAGTTCATTCTACCAGATTAAGCAGTCCAATTAGTGCTAAAAGGATCTACATAGATCTGCATCAACCAGCTGCTCACTATCACTGAGGCAAAGCAGGAAGGTTGGAATTTTCTTTCCTGTTCTGAGCATCAGAGTTTATTCTGATGTATGCTGGTTGGAACTATTTTCTCTTGTCTAAAGGCTGTCCTGGACATCAATTTTAATCTGATTTTTTTTCTCCATCTAAATGGGAGGGTGGTACATAGCGTGATTGTACCTGTACTTATTCAACATGAAGATAATATTCAGCAAGTGGTATCCCATGTCCATTTTAATACACTGAAGTACACTGTATATGAAAGCACAGCTGTATTTCAGAATAATCTGAAAGTTGAAACCCTGGCTGGCAGCTACCCAGAGTATTCAGTTAAATCAGAAAACTACAATTTTTAAGCATTCTACACCCTGGGATTTTTTTATGATAATTTTCAATCTTCATATTCAGAGTAATTCAGTTTTATTTAGAAATAGAGCATCATCCCTCCATAATCTTTAACGAGTTATGTTCTCAACTAAAACACAGTCTAGATCACCTCGGATACCTTGGAAACCCATGCTACTCACATTGCCATACCATCGCTCCCCTAATTTGGCCCCATCTCCCACCCCTGCCTAACTCTCATATCTCTCCACTGTGTCCACTGTACCTTTCCACAGAAATAAAATTTCTTTTATGTTCATTCATATTTTCTTCACTGTGCTGTGAAGCACCAGACCCCCAACATACTTCTTTTCTTTTTTTTTTTTTTTTTAAATAATCTAACGACTGGTGCTTCATCATCTTTCTACTGGCCTTCTTGGTTTCCCCAACATCTCAATATTGGCATGTTTTTCTCTTCCTTAACTATACTAGCTAAGTGGGCTCATGAAGGATGTTGAAATAACAGTCTCATCCAATCTCGTGGCTTTAAATATATACCATTTAATGTTGATGGATCCCGTGTTCTAATCTCCTTTCTTGACCTTCCTCTCGAGTCTCAGGCTACTACCTATATTTACTTACTCCTCAATTCTATTTTGGATTCTAACTGACATCTCAAAATCAACATTCGTAAAACAGGACTCCTGAATTTCACCTTCTTACCTCAAAATTTGCTTCCCCCTCTGTCACTTCACTATGTGGTATTTATATTCTGACATATGCTTAGGCTAAAAATCTAGGAATCATATTTAACTTTCTTCTTTAGAATTGGATCCACCAGCTTGATAAACTTCAGCTCTATAAACTATATTCTGGAATGATCCACTTTTCCCACCTTCCACCATCATCAGCTTACCCCCAGGCACTGCTCTGTCTTTTGCCTGGATTCCTCAACAGCTGCCTAACTAGTTGGTCACCCTGCTTCCTTTTTGCCTGCCCACGATCTGTTCTTCCTATAGCAGATTTCAATCTGTTTAAAATAGATTGAAATTAAGTCCATTCATTTTAGTCTTCTTTTCAGTGCACCCCATCATATTCAGGGTAAAAGCCAAAGTGTTTTCACAGACAGCAAGACATTACCGGGTCAAGCTCTGGCCCAGTGTCCTACTACTTTCTGTAGCCCTCTTGGCTTCAGTTCCTATTGGATCTCTTGTTGCCGTTATCAGGTCATACTTCTCCATCTTCCATGCTTTCCTCACAACCTGGGACACTCTTGTCCAAAGCCCTTTCATGCCTCTCTCCTTTACGCCATTCCGATCGCCTCTCAAATGTTATCTTATTGAGAGATCTTTCCTCTACAACTTCCTTTTCTCTTCCTATCCTTTGAAATGATATTATTCTTTAAAATATTTTATGTTACTACCTGAAACTTTATGGTTTACTTATTAATTAGGAGTGGCACTAATTTATCTTTTTCACATCTTATATAGACAGCACCTGGTATGCAATTAATGCTCAATGAATGTTTGTTGAATGAACAAATTATTAACAGTGTTTGATTTTGTAATTTTTAATGCATGAAATGGGTAGGAATCTCCTCTCATAGTGTTATATTACACACATTTAAAAAAAAAGATTTCATTTATTTATTTGATAAAGATTAGGAGAGAACAAACATGGGGCCTGGTAGAGGGAGGGGGTGGGGAGGGAGAAGCAGGCTCCCCTCTGAGCAGGGGAGCGGGGAACACAAGAGGGAGCTTAATCCCAGGACCCTGGGATCATGACCTGAGCCAAAGGCAGATACTTAACCGGCTGAATCACCCAGGTGTCTCAATTACATACATTTTGAAATTGTTTGTTCAACTTGTACATTTCTTTATTCTTTCTTCAGGAATGTAGTGAGAATTTATTTCTGAGCTTTGATGTTAAAAGGAGAGATCCAGGCCATATCCTAGCATTCTTACTCCGGTTACCTTGTTAGCTCATTTCAGATGTATTTTTTTAATTTATTTTAAGTTTTTAAAAAAGATTTTATTTATTTTTTGACAGAGAGAGAAAGAGAGAGAGAGAGAGCATGCGCTTGGGCACAAGCAGGGGGAGTGGCAGGCAGAGGGAGAGGAAGAAGCAGGCTCCCCTCGGAGCTGAGAGCCTGACCCTGGGATCAGGACCTGAGTCGAGGCAGATACTCAACTGACAGAGCCACCCAGATGCCCCAGCTCATTTTCTATTTTAGAAGCAGGGGTAATGCTTCCCACCTCATTGAGACAAATACAGACACATAATAGATGTGAAGGTGTCTGTTAGAGCAGCCAGCTTGTGTTAAATTCTCCGTGGATAGCAGCTATTCCTCCCAGTGTCCCATGCCATGGGTAGATTACATAACTTTATTATCTTTATAAACAAGGGATAAATGTGGGCATGTGATGAGTATGTGATGAAGTAAAAATATATGAGGTGGGGGAGGATCTCAAAACCTGGCCCCTAGGGCAAGCTCTATCACTTGCTGGCTTTACTAAGAAGTTAAGGGCATATTGATCTCTTTGATCCTTAGAATCTTCACATATACAATGGGGTGTGTGGGACGGGTATGCAGGGTGGCAAAGACCTGTATTATTTTCACATTTGCTAGGTTCCATCACATTCTGTAAGGCCTCTGATTCATTGTATATGGAACGCTGTTTTCCAGTCTCTAAAGAAACTGTTGAAGTCTCTTAGGCAAACTTAATATATTTCCAAATAAAACATTTCTCAAGGCATTTCTTCATCATTCGTGGAATGGTCGAGATAAGTGCGTGGGATTGGAGGTACTAGCAAAAGAAACGGATGTCTCAAGAGTATTACCCTCACAAATTTCAGGCTTTCATTCTAGTTTATCCAAGATGTTAATGATAAACAAGTTTTGAAAGCAAATATGATTTATCTCACAGGGCTTGATTTTGGACACGATGGCCAAATATGATCTGAGTAGATAGGTCAGTCATTTTGTTCACTAGTTATGTATTTACCGGTTAAATTAATTCAGATCTTTTCCACATGGTGTTAACTAAGTCCATCAGGGGTATTCCCTCAACTTACTTGAATTTTGACATCTTCCTAAAAACATCACAGTACACGGAATAACACCTCCCTCCATAGTTGTCCGTGTCCCAATCCTTGAAATCTGGGAATATGTTACTTTGCAGAGCAAAGGGAACTTTGCAGGTGTGATTAAGTTAAAGATTTGGGGATAAGGATATTATCCTGGATAATCTGGGTGGTCTGAAGTGAAGACAGCACTTTTATAGTAGAGAGGCAGGAGGTCAGAGAGGAGAGAAGAGGTGCTTTGACGATGGAGGACGGGGTTGTGGGCCAAGAAATGTAGGTGACCCCCCAGAAACCAGAAAGGCAAGAAAAGAGATAATTTTCTAGAGCCTCTAGAAGGAACATAGCCCCATGGACTTGTTTTATAGTTTGACTTCCAGGGCTGTAAAATAATAGATGATTGTGGTTTTAAGCCATTATGTTTGTGGTAATTCATTGTACCTATGGCAGGAAGTGAATACATTTGTCTTGTAAACATGACTCTATGACGGAGTTTTCATTAGAAAATCTTCCTACTAAATTCACAAGCGGTAGGTCAAGTTAATAACTTTAATTAAAAATGTTCAAAAATTTAATCATCTGGAAGTGCTAGCATATGTAGCAAGTTACCTGTGGCTACATGTAACCATAGGGAAACCACCTAGAGTAACTTCTTGTGAATCATCCACCTTTCCTTTTTCAGTTAACTGATTAATTAATGATTTATATTTTGGTAAGAACATATGATGTGAAATGTACTTGCTTCACAAAATTTTAAGTGCATAGTATAGTATTGCTAACTATAAGCACAGTATTGTACAGTGGAGCTCTAGAACTTACTCATCTTGCATAACTGAAACTTTATACCCTTTGAACAGTGTTTCTCCATTTCCTCCCCACCCCCATCCCCCAGCTCCTGGCAATCCCCATTCCACTTTCTGCCTCTGTGAGTTTGACTGTTCTACTCTTAAAACTAATATAAGTGGAGTCATGCAGTAACTGTCCTTCTATGACTGGCTTATTTCACTCAGCACCATGTCTTCAAGGTTCATCCATATTGTTGCATATGGCAGGATTTCCTTCTTTTTTTAATGCCTGAATAATCTATCTACTTTTTTGAGGAGTGATTCTTTTTGGGTGGAAATTCCAGATATTGTATATGAGATTGCTGAGATAGCTGTCCTTCACATAGGATTCCCCTCTGTGGTGGTTTTAAAAAGTATGTGCACACATTCGGAAGGTTGAACCTAAAAGTCTCTGCTCCACTACCCCCCACCCCACGCTGTCCCAAACACCGAGTATGGGTTGGGCTTATTTCTAACTAGGTGATTGTTGAATGTAAGTGAATGTAGAAGCAAATGACTTGCTTCTAACTAAGTGAATGTTGCAGAAATGATGGTATGTGACTTTCAGGAATAGGTCATAGATGTGTTGCTCACTCCTGTGCTCTCTAGGGAAAATTAGTTTCCATGGCAGGGGGACAGACAGTCAAACACCCCTGTAGAGGGGTGACTGGGTGGCTCAGTCGGTTGAGCATTAGCCTTCAGCTTGGCTCAGGTGGTGATCCCTGGGTCCCAGGATCAAGCCCAACATCTGGGCTCCCAGCTCAGCAGAGAACCTGCTTCTCTCTCTTCCTCTGCTGCTCCCCCTGCTTGTTCTCTCTCTTTTGCCCTCTCTCTATCAAATAAATCAATACAATCTTAAAACAAAACAAAAAACAAACAAAAATACCAGCCATGTGGAGAAGTCCCTGTGGTGAGGAGCTGAGGCCTTCCGCCAGCAGCCATGTGAATGAACCACCTGGGAAGTGAATACTTCAGCCTTATTGGGGCTTTGAAATGACTGAAACCCTGTTCTAAGCCTTGACTGTAACCTCCCGGGAGCCCCTGAGCCAGAACCATTCGGGGACACTGCTTCCATTCTGACCCTCAGAAAATGTGTGCAGTAATACATGTTTTTATTGTTTTGAGTCAAGATTTGGGATAATTTGTCATGCACTGCTAAAACATGAATATACTCTTTCACGGTATTCTTGAGCTAAATTGTGTTGTAATTACTACAGTTCCTTTTCTATGTAAATAGAGAAACTGTCTACACAGAGAAACTTAGTGTCATTGAGAATGTTTACATTTTTAAACAAGCAAACAAACAAAACAACAGAGAGAATAGGAATGGTCCAGTCTGGATTACACTTACTATTTAGAGATGTGAGAAATCACAGTGAAAATTCCTTTTGAACGACAAACTATTCACAGGAAAGTGACTGAAGGGGGATGAAAGGAATTAAAAAAAAAAAAAAAAAAGCTTTTCTTCTGCCCCTTTTATTCCCAGTCTGTCGTACTAATTAACATCATTTACTTTTACAGTTCATGATTAGGTCATATAATTAGAGAAGGATTAAGCTCTTCTCTCTTGGAGAGGATGGTTCATTTAGCTGTTTGGAAACTGCTTAAAGAAAATCACCAAAGGACTCTGAGGGGTGGAATCCAGATATTATGTAAAAGGAGAATAAATGTGACCAAAGCTAGAATAATCATTCTGCACCAGTGCCTGTGCCAAATTGTCTCAGAATTAAATCACGACAGAAAATATCTGTTATTTATGAGTTTATCTGAGTGTAGAATGCTGTCTTTCATACTGCCAGTGTGTGGATGTGTTTCCATTAATTAACAGGACATCAGAAGTTATTCAGATAGTGTGATTAAAGTTAACATGACTTAATTATTTAAGTTTTTTGCTCAGATCTTTTTTTTGGGGGGATATTAATTTTTGATTATCTTCAAATATACTACCCGAGTTGGTCCTAGACCTTTCCTTCTTAGCATATAGAGTGATTCGAAATTTGCACTTTGAAAGAAGTAGCAGCAATAGCCTTTCACCATCTGAAACTCACCCAGTTGTCATCAGAGTAACTGAACAGAGAAGCTCTGAAAACACTGTATCTCATCCTCAGTGTAGATATTGATCTCGCTGCAGAAATAGATAATCCTCAATTGTCTTGGGTTGCTCCAAGTCCTCAAGTCAACAGAATGGTCTTATGATAAAAGAAATACATATGATAAAAGCTGGAAATCATGTGTCTCATCTTGAGGTCAGACCTTCAATATAATGGATATTAGCCATGGTCCTTCATCTGGCGTAATGTGAATCTTCCGGCTATGACAGGGACAGGTGACTGGTCTGAGTACTGCTACAGTCCAGTCATGCTAAAATTCTCCCTTCTTTCTCAATTCTTGAGTGCAGGCACACAGGCCCTGAGTTTTCAATGAAAGAACTCCCCTCCTACAGGCTGTCTAGCCCTGCCTAGATAGTTCCCAGTTCCATCTCTAGTGCATCTTTCATGGGCCTTCCTTTAACCTCCAGTGTGTCTGTGGGCCCCTTCAGGCATTTTACTAGAGATAATAGCTTTATTTAGAGTGTGAAAAGAAAGGCTGTGCCCACCCCACCTCCTCACCCCCCCACCCCCGGTGCTGGTGGGACCACTTTGGGCCCCCATAGTTGCTCTACTTCTTAAGTGGACTGACAGGTCTGGGAGGATGCTGAAAAGCCAGGGAAACATTCCCAGCATAGAAAATGCATGAGAAACAAAGAAGCCTGCCTGACCATCGAGACACTGTGAATGCCAGGTCACATGGAATCCCTGCATCAATTTATTGAGAGAACGACCCTAGGCTGCAGCTGTTTCCTCTCATTCATTTGTGTCGTGGCTGGGAACGCAGGTCCAAGCTTATTACTCCATTCCCCTTATTCAAACCTACCTGGTGTTCCATCTCCGCTGTGAGTGTATTCCAAGCATGGAGGAAAATAAACCTCATTGTTCTGAAAGCACAACAGATTCACTGCTACTTATAGGTCTTTCTATTTTTCGAAATTCCACTTGCTGGGAGAAAAAAGAAATGACTGCAGTAAGTGACCGTTATTTTTCCTCTGAAATAAAAAGAAGTGGGAGCATGTCAGTCTTTGCTGAAATTTATATAGTTGTTTTATTTGACGGGAATATTTAAAACTAAACACATACTTTTATCCAGTTTGTTTTGCTAATGACCTTACTTGGGAGTTTTTCTACTTAAAAATTCTTTGACTTTTTTCATCTTCTGTTAACAAAAATTTCCCCCTTACATTCAATCCACTTACCACCATTAGTTCCCATCTAGAGGACACACATCAAAATATACTTGAGGAGGGAAACAAACGGGAGGTCTGAGTTGAGTCGAGATGCAGAAATATGCTATGTGGCAGCTGTATAACTGAGCCAACTCATATTTTAATTTAAAAAAAAAAAAAGACCAGAACCAGTATATTCTTTTAATTTTTTTTGCTTACCTGAACATATTAATCACAAGAAGCGAGTCAAGCTCTGTGGCCAATATTTTGTATTCTAGAAAACTAACTTTTTAAGAGAATATTGCACCTGCTAGGAGAAATTTGATTGCTTCAGAAAGTACAGCCTGATTATTAAGCAGTTTGTTCAACATTTCTCCTTGAATAAGCTTGAAAGTTTCACTTCTTAAAAATTTTTTATTTAAAAGAAATTTTAGGAGCTCCTAGATGGCTCAGTGGGTTAAGCAGCTGCTTGTGGCCCAGGTCTTGATCCCAGGGTCCTGGGATCAAGCTCTGCATTGGGCTCTCTGCTCAGTGGAGAGCCTGCTTCTCCCTCTCCCTCTCCCTGCCGCTCTGCCTACTTGTGCTCTCTATCTCTCTGTCCAATAAATGAATAAATAAAATCTTAAAAATTTTTTTAAACTTTTTAAAATTTTAAGTTTTTTAAACTTAAGAATTTTACATTTTAATTCCAGTATAGTTAATATGCAGTGTTATATTAGTTTCAGGTGTACAACGTAGTGATTCAAAACTTCCATAGACTCCATGCTCCTCACAGTAAGTGTGGTCTTTAATCTCTGTTGCCTACCTCACTCATTCTCCCTGACCCTCCTCCCCTCTGATAACCACCAGTTTGTTCTCTAGAGCTAAGAGTCTGTTTCTTAGTTTGTTTTTTCTTCCTTTGTTCATTTGTTTTGTTTCTTATTTTTCACATATGAGTGAAATCATGGTATTTGTCTTTTTTTTTTTTTTAAGACTTTATTTTTCATTGATTTGACAGAGAAAGGGAGAGAGCACAAGCAGAGGGAGTGGCAGAGGGAAGGGGAGAAACAGGCTTCCCAATAAGCAAGGATCCCCAATGGGGGATTCGATTCCAGGACCCTGAGATCATCACCTGAGCCAAAGGCAGACACTTAACTGATGGGGCCACCCAGGTGCCCTGGCATTTGTCTTGAAGGATTCTCTCTTAATACCCGCTATGTCCCCTTTGCCCTTTAATGGTTTTGACACTGTTTTGTTGCTGCATTGATGTGGGTATACTTGTAAGACAAAGGACGAATAACCCAAGAGCTGCTAAGGTAGAATGAACAGCTGGCAGAAGAAATGAAGCATTATTCACAGTCACTTTAGCATTTTTCATGTGATAGGACAGCTGTGCAAGTTTACGGGGAAAAGTGGTAACAAACGTGATCATTAATAAATGGGTGTGCCCATTTTGATCAAATGCTTTAGTAGCTAATAGGGTAAACAGACTATGGTCATAATGGGAGCCTTTGAATTTGCAGGGCCATTAAAAAATTAAGGACTTTATTGTATGTAAAGATTCTTTGCTTATTATATGGTTGGCCTTTTCATCTAACTTGACTCACATAACTTATTACTCCCATCAGCTGGATATTATGATTTGGATTCTCCGGATAAAGGCACTACAGTGGAGTTCAGTGTGTAGAATGTTCATTAGGAACTGCTTTGGGATCAACATCTGTAGAAGAGAGAGGGAGGAAACAGGGCTGGGTAAGAGGGAGAGATTGAATTGCTATGCAGATCTGAACAACAGTCTCCACTGACCCCATGAGGAGCTGTGAAATTAAAGTGGCCTTTTGGAGTTGTCTTGGTTTGGAACACAATAGCCTGGTCTTTTTCCTTCTGTGTCAACTGTTGGATGGGCCCAGATAATGGCCACACATTATCTGAGTTGCAAGGCAGCTCTCTGCAGCAGGGGCAGTCCCTGAAGAAGTTGATAGGGGAGGGTGTCTGATGACAGCACTTTCAACAGCTGGGCAATAAGCCTTTCCTTGAAGTGTCTAGATGGCTGATCTATGTGTCCAATACCCCAGCTCAGTGACTCGCAAAAGATGTTTTACTGTGGTGCACAATGAGAAATACCTCTTCCGTCACCACCCAGGCCAAGCACACATGCACGCATATGTACATATAAATAAAAGTTTCACAAAATACTATTTTAATATTTGTGCCCTGTTGCATGTGACATACTCTGATATTTTCTGTTTTGTTTTGTTTCAGTCCATTCCATATTATCCTATTTTCTCTTCACCTTGTAAAATGTTGTATACAATACAATTCTGTTGTCAAGAGCCCTAATTCAATTGCAGTGTGGAATTTGAAAAATATGGACTTAGACTGATGGAAATAAACCAATGAATGCTGAGCAAATACTCCAGTATAACTAGAATGAGCTAGTGTTCCATGATGTGTTTATTTTATTTTATTTTTTAAAATTTTATTTATTTATTTGAGTCGGAGAGAGAGAGAGAGAGAGCGAGAGGTAGTGAAAGGTCCCCCAATAATGGGTCCGTGATTAAAGTAGAGAAACTGATACAAAGCAAAGGTCAAGCAAAGTTTTATTCCACGTCAAGCATCAAGAGTCAAACCAAACATTTGGAGCTGAGCTTCTTACAGAGAGGGCGACCTCTCTCTGCTTCACAGACTAGCTTTTAAGGGCAAAGGCTATGCAGTTGGGTCTGGCCACGCACAGGTGGTCAATGAAATTGTAACACACAGAGAAAGCTGCACAGTCCTGCTAGGTCACAAATAAGTGACCAATTGAATTATAATTTACCCTAGTAGATATTTGAACTAGCCTATCACCTTGATCAGAATTGGCGCCCAAAAGGTAGGACCCACACTCCTTGGTAGCTAGGGAAATAGTATGTGCCCCACTGATTGGATACCTCCACCTGGCCTGACCCACCCTTGTATTTGGGCTTTGTTACCTGGGACTGGTTTCTGGGACTTGTTTTTAAGTAAGTCCCTTGGGGGGTAGGGGGACAGGGACAGTTTAAGTGTTACTGCATAAACAACAAAATGACTGTTTAATCCAAGATGGAATCCTTCTGGCTAAATAGGCCCTTACAGTAGAGGGAGAAGCAGACCATTGAGCGGGACTCCATCCCAGGACCCTGAGATCATGATCTGAGCTGAAGGCAGACGCTTAACCTACTGAGCCACCCAGGCGGCCCCATGATGTCTTTAGGTTAATTTCACTTCCAGGCAACCAGAAAAGCCTCACAGTAAAACCTTACAACTCTGTGGGTCCTACAGAGAGGGTGTGGTTTATTACAAATCTCTAAATCCTTAAATGCCTTGTTCCAGGTGAAGTGTCATTTGTGATTACTTGTTCTAACAGTAGAAGCTCCAGGCAAAATTTTCAAAGAAGGATATTAATTACTAGGGGAGGAAATAGTAACTGTCAGTGAGAACCATGAGTTCCATTCACTTGTAGAGTTTTAGGTTGATGTCAGACACAAAACACCTTAGTTTTCCCAGACAGTGGATGCCTGGGATCTGTTTTACGTTGCAACTTTCGCAGGAGAGGAGTATCTGGTGTCAAACTAGAGACTTGAGCATTGAAATATACAGGGCAAATGCCCGAAGGGGACAGTATGCCTGCAAATTTAAGTTAAGAAAAAAAAAAGACTTCATTTTAAATAAAGATATGAAGAAGATCGTGCTCACAGTGTGATAGAATTCGGAAAGATGACAAATCAATAAATACATTTCCCCCCCTCTGGGCCCAGAACAATAATAACAAACTTAAAATATACCCTTTGTGCTTGACACTGGAGCAAGTGTCTTTACTTGCATAAGATTTGCACTGCAACAAGGTAGAGATTGCTTTGTGCATTTCAAATTTAAGAGATATAAGCAGAAAATTAATAGGGTTCTAATGGAGAGGTATAAAAGCAAAGATGCAGTGAGAAAGAAGTGAAAATTATATACTGGTTTTCACATTCTCTGTTGGAAAATAGGCAATTAGTTATATTTAATTTGTTATCATATTTATCATATTTAATTCTGGTGGCAACCTTCTGAGTGGATTCGATGGTCATTATTTTTATAAATGAAGAAATTGAGGCTAAGTTGTAAGTGACTTAACCAGGTTAGTGGGAGTTGCAATTTGGATTGCAATTTGGATCTGGCTCCATCCTTTTTACTACTTCAAAATCATGTACATGCTTAAATTTCTAACTTTTAAACATATGCAGAATAAATATTAAAACTAGCTGGGTATTTATTCATATGTCAAAATAGAAGTTGAAAACTGATCGATCATTTCTCTTCCATCTCCATGTATTACATTATTTCTGCTTGTGAGATGAGTGTATTAAATATGTTAAAAAATCACTTATTATTATTGTGGGTCTTTGGGAATTTCGTTTCATGTGGTTGTATCTGTATTTTTATCAAAAAAGATTTTATTTTTTTATTTGACACAGAGAAAGACAGCCAGAGAGGGAACACAAGCAGGGTGAATGGGAGAGGGAGAAGCAGGCTCCCCGTTGAGTAGGGAGAATGATGTGGCCCCATCCCAGGACCCAGTGATCATGACCTGAGCCAAAGGCAGATGCTTAATGACTGAGCCACCCAGGCATCCCATGTATTGTAAGATTTATAAGATGTGTCTGTATTATAAGATTTTAGTTTACTGTTAAGAAATCCAGAAGCCAGGTTTTTTCAACTCAGATAAAATAACTATGAGTGTATACTGAAGAGGAGTTGAAATTAATGTCAGCCAAAGGTCTGGAAACCAGTATAAATAAGAAATGCTTTATAGATGTATTCTACAATGTATGACTATTTTCAAGCATTATGCCATCTGAAAAGTATAATATTTTTATTTATCTACTTTTAATTTTTAAAATTTAATTTTTATTTTATTTCATTTATTTATTTAGTCTTTTTTTTTTTTAAATATTTTATTTATTTATTTGACAGAGATCACAAGTAGGCAGAGAGACAGGCAGAGAGATGAGGAAGCAGGCTCCCTGCCGAGCAGAGAGCCCGACGTGGGGCTCGATCCCAGGACCCTGAGACCACGACCCGAGCCGAAGGCAGAGGTCTCAACCCACTGAGCCACCCAGGCACCCCTCTAGTCTTGTTTTTTAAAGAAAATACCAGACTGATGGGGTTTTGGAGTATAGGTGAGTTTCGGTGGGGTGAGATCTGGAGATGATGACCAAGAAAGAATTCTTGAGACAACTTTGGTTCAAAATGGTGGTTTATTAAAGCATGGGGACGGGATCTGTGGGCAGAAAGATCCATCACACTGGGCTGTGAGGGGTGGCTGGTTATATACTGTGGGGTTGGAGGCATAAGGCAAAGGGAGGTTTCAAAAGAACTTTCCTGTGCTAAAGAAGACCTTGCCATTGTCAAGCTAAGGTTGTTTTTTCCCTTCTAACAAGACATTAACATTAAGATAGTTGGGAGATTCCTGAAAGAATGCCACACATGTCCCACCCAGGAGTTGGAGGTGGGGGTGCAGGGTGTCAGCTTCTGCTTTATCTTCAGCCAGCCTTCTGCTCCCTCATCAAGATGATCCTTGATTTGGCAGGATACATCCACTCATGAACCTGTGTTCACTTCAGATGTTACTGGTGTGTTGCCAAGAGTAGTTGTGCAAAAGGGGAAAAGAAGTTTATAAAGGACAGACTTAATTAATTCTTTTGTTTTTATTTATTTTTAATTTAATTTTAATTTTTAAAGTAGGCTCCCCATCCAACACAAAGTCTCATGTGGGGTCTGAACTCATGACCCCAAGATGAAGACCTGAGCTGAGATCAAGAGCCAGACCCCTAACTGACAGAGCCACTCAGGCATTCCTATTTTTATTTATTTTTTAAAGTTGTTTTTAAAGATTTTATTTTTAAGTACTCTCTACCCCCAATATGGGGCTTGAACCCACAACCCCAGAATCAGAGTCGCATGTTCCACTGACTGAGTCAGCCAGGCACCCTAAAGGACAGACTTTTAAAAGCTACTATTAGCCCGGTAACCTCAAAAGAGTACCAGAAATTAAGTGATTAACCTCATTAAATAACTCACCCTGTGACATTTTATTCTCTGTGAATTTGCTCTGAGATGCATTCATGGACAAATTCAGCTTCACCGTGAGAGACAAGTCATGAGCCGGCAGACCTTTTCAGAAGCTGCTGCAGACACTGAACAGGTGAAACGTAGTCATATCATCTATATTGACATTCTCCATGGAAAGGAGGTTCTGGAGTTCAGATTTGTTGTGTAATGCCTTGCGTATTTCTGTGACTTTGGTTGTGCAATGGTTTTTATATCTCCTGAACTTGGCCGAGTCATAAGACTTGGTCTCCCCTTTCCTTACCTGTGACGTAGGACAGCATTGCTACACTATTGTGTGTTACAATATTGTTTTTCTCAGCTACATTGCTTGCTTATCATAGAAGTGATTACAAGAGACTATGTCAAGAGTTTCAGAGTCTTGTACTGGAGGAACAGGAGAGAGCAGCTTTCTTATTTGGATTCTGGCTCAACTGTGTGATCTTGAACAAGTCACTTAAACTTTTTGTGACCTAATAGCCAAATGATAAAATGGAGATGCTAAATTGTACTTCTCATTTTTCATTGGGATCTACTGAGGATAGGTAGCCTGAAAGTAATTGAGGGGTATAACAAATCTTGAATGTAAGATGTTATTTTTTTAAAAGATTTTATTTATTCATTTGAGATAGAGAGATAGAGAGAGAGAGAGAGAGAGATTGAGAGCATGAGTAGGGGGAGAGGCAGAAGCAGGCTCTCGGGTGAGCTAGGAGCCCAATGTGGGGCTCGATGCCAGGACCCTGGGATTATGACCTGAGTCAAAATCAATCGCTTAACCCTCTGAGTCACCCAGGTGCCCCAAATGTAAGGAGTTATTATTGTGACAATCTATCACTACTCCTGAAAAAGAGAATCAGTTGTTCTGTTACTGAGTCAGTGAATTACCACTTTGGTATATGAACACAACTTCAACTCTTGATTGATCGAAGATGTTTATTAACCAATGATATGTGGAGTATTTATTTTAATGTCTTTTGAGATGAATGTTTAATGATGCTAGACAGACTAGAAATCAAAATTTTTACATCTTCTGGAGGAAAGATGTATTCGATATTTTGGAATGTCTGTATTTCAAAATTGTTATAGAAAACAAAGGCTGATTTAAATTTTGATGCCAACTTAAATGATATTTATGATTATTGTCTTCTCTTCTCTGGATACATAATTTTGTACCTAGAGTTTTTGAATTATCTAACATGCTCCTTATAAATGCTTTATTCATATTCACATTTGGTCATCATAAATCTATAAATTTCAGAAAAGATTAAAGACAAGTCCGATTTTAACCTTTAATCATACTTATGTGATTGAAGTGTTGAGGGTAAATGAGCTGCCAGTGAGAGAGTGCAGAGAAAGAAAAGCCTGGGGCCTGAGACTCTGCCTGAATGTAGATTACATTTAAGAAACTGTGGCTAAAAATAAAACCCAGAAAGACATGGAAAAGGAACATTCAGAGAGGAAGGAGAAAAAATGGAAGAGAGCTTCATGGTTTAAGAAACTAAGGGAAGAGAGAATTTTCACCATTAGGGTTTGGTTGTTGTAGAGCAGAGGAAACCAGAAATGGTTGGGAGCCATTCCAGGAGCCCAACATATGAAGTAACAGTGTGGATCATGGGTGGTCTGAGAAAAATGAACTTAGCATAACATGGGGGCCTTCTGGTGGGTGCTTGGATATCAAAGACCCAGATAGGAGCACTCTTCCTCACAGACCGGGTTCTACTTCCCTGGATGCCTTGGTGTCGGATAAGTGATAAGTAGGACTCAGTCCTGAAGGAAGTGGATAGGAAGCCAAAGAGAAACTCAGATGTGTTTGGGACAGTAGGAAACCCAATGACTGCAGAGCTGAGATTAGGGCTTGGTGAAAGGAATTATGACTAAATATCAACTACTGGAACGAAGGAATAATGTCCTAATAGAGTGAATAACGAAATGGATGTGATGTGATGCTCACCTCTGGAACTCTGCGGAGATTCTTTATATTTCACATGTTTGGGGACATGATTGACCCCAGAGTTTGGATGAGACTTAAACTAACAAGGAGTTAAGGGCTTAGCAGATAATAGATGGTCAATAAATATTTGCTGAATGAATGATAAGGTTTTAGCTCCAGAGAATGGAAGGCTTCTGTTCTTAGGCCAGTAATTCCAAAGGTATCAATTTATAGTACTGTTTCCTAAATGTGTTCCATGAAAAACAAATTTCTCAGGATACTAAGCTTTAGAGTCAAAGAGTATTTTAACCAAGTAAGTTATAGAAGTGCTAAATTAAATAAAATTAATCGAGTTTCTGTGTTGCAAGATTTTTGACCATAGAACTCTTTCTTCAACAATCACGTTTCTTTCCCTAAGTATCCCCTGGACTAGTGTTTTGAAGAACATATATTAGGAAATATTGGAATACAGAGTCAGATAAAAATCAATGGACAAAACAAGATATTGATGGATTGGGGTGCTTTTGGGGGGAAAATAGACATTTTAGGAGTTTCTAGGATTTCAAGAACAAATACTGAAAGAATTAGTGAATCCCCATTGTACTCCTAATGTTAATCTCCAGAAATTAGAGACCAGGAATCAAGAATCTTTGTTAATTTCTGGTCCAGATGGATGCTAGGGTGGAAAAACTTGGAGAATGTAGGACATTTTCAGAAAAAAAAAATATGGGATGAGGAAGATTCTGAGTCAGATATACTTAGTCATTGCATTGTCTATGAGTTGTTAAAGTTTATGTAATTTCTTCTACTTGAATTCCCATGGGGAAAAAGAGTTGTCTGTGGGACATGATGGTGGAAGGTGAGGGAGGGGAAAGATCTTGCTCCTCTCATGCTAGAAGATATTATCCATTTCCATGGCTTGTCTCCCCCCTACCTAAGGGTAGGATGTCTCTCATGATTCACGTTTGTACTGGCGTATCTCTTACCGCATGTGGCATATAGTAGATGCTCAGTAAATGTTTGAACTGAATTGAGGTAAGAACATCTAATGAAATGAGTCAGGGCTTGTGTTCTTGGAGTGCTCATTTTTACCAAAATGGCAAGATCATAGCTCCTTCCTCTTCCTTGGGTGAGTAATCTGGAGTAATAGCATCACACCACTTTTGAGGATATTTTGTTGACATTGTCACATGATGTTTCAAGGTGTTTGGTACCATGTTTCATCAGAGTGGATACCAAAACAGATTATAAAAAAAACCCTGTAGTTGTTCTTTATAGGGAAGGCCACCTACAAGACTGCAAAGCCTACATCCCTGGAAAAAGAGGAGAAAACTGGCAGAATAGCTAAGGAAAATAAAAAATTATGAAAGTCTTTATTTCCAGGGAATTAGGAGGCTTAATGATAATATCAAATGAATTGATATTCTGTCCCTCTCTACAGCTTTTCATGAAAAAGGAAACTTGACTCTTGAAACTTGAAACTTAATTTCAAGTTAGATTGCAGAGTAATGTCATCACAACAGTATCTAATAAGCTTCCTACAGAAATAAGATTCTTGGGGAAAAAAATTCAGAAGTACTTGATAATTTGAATGTTTTCTATGAATTTTGAGTCTGGTTGAAATAGTAATATTTAATGAAAGTAGTATGAAATCTTAGCTTTTTAACTATGTAACAACTGAAAACCTATAGTGACAAAGTTTTATGCTTGTCACTATGGCACAAAGATGCGTAATATGTGTCCTCTAAATTCCAAGTTGTCTATCATTGAGGTAGAGTGACACACGTGCACTAGGATAATAAAGTGGATGAGGGGTAGCAGTGGCAGGTCGGGGAGAAGATTCGAATGAGGGCTGACGGGGGAGCCTGTGGATTTCAAACTTCCGCACTAGCTCTTGCATAGTGATGTGAACACGTAGACTTCCCAGCCCAGGCACGGGGTTGGCTTTGAGAATCCTAAGTGGCTGTGTCTATGTCTATAGATAGGCAAATTCATAAGTACTTAAATGAGTCATTTTGATAGAATGGCGAGTTCCAAAGGATTCCTTGAAGGAAAAACCCTTAAGAAAATAAATTAGGGGGATCTGGGGATCTAGACATCACACACATTGTAGCACCTTCTGACAAACATATTTCCTCTCTCGGATGCATAAATTCAGCATGTAGAATGAAATTGAGACAGCCATTTTGCAACATCATATGACATAGGAAAAAGACCATGAACTGACAGACCCACACTGGCTCAAATCCTGACTCCAATATTTAGTTCCTGATTGACCCCTGAGGGTCATTTCTTACTTTCCCTGTG
Source organism: Mustela nigripes (assembly GCF_022355385.1). NCBI lineage: Eukaryota > Metazoa > Chordata > Mammalia > Carnivora > Mustelidae > Mustela > Mustela nigripes. The sequence continues at coordinate 61,485,285 of NC_081560.1, read as the reverse complement.
CCTCTGTTAGCTCCTGTGGATCAGGATTACACCATCTAATGAACCCAGGGGATTATTGTGAAAGACGTATGTAAGGTTAGGCTCTTGCCTTCCATCCTCTCATGGAACCTCGCCCTTCTCTTCCTCACCAGATCTTGTAGTTTGTAATTGAGTCGTTATAAAACCAGCTCTTTCATGTCTATCTCCTTTGCCTTCTGCTAGGAGCTATGCTTCCTGAGGTAAGGAATCACTTCTCTCCTCGCTACCCCGTGTTCCTGGTGTCCAGCCTCATCCATGAGTACGCGCGGCTGGGGGGAAGCCACAGCAGAACATGGCTGGTATCACGTGTACCAGCTGATTTACAAACATGGCTTCCCTTCTTTCTCATACACAGACACCTGGCAGTTTTCTTTTCCTTGTTCTTTTCCTGTGAGTTTGGAGGAATTTCTCTTCTGCCCTTTGTGAAACATGATATTACTGACTTATTGGCTACTTCTGACACTTTCTAGGGGCTCTTCATAGTAGCATGGGCCTTCTTAACAACGTCAACATCAAATTCTTTCTGAACTAAAACCATTATCTCTACGACTTTTACCTGTCCTTTTTTCCTGAATTGTTTCTTAGAGATAAAAAAAAAAAGCAATTTCTGAGTCTACTTATATTGTTTTGAAAATGCTCATTTCATTTTGCTTCAGTTCATAGAAGAATGAACTATTAGGCAGGTTATTGGTACCTTTGGACTGCTATTATACCGTTCAGTATTTCATGTATTAAGTAAGAAACGAAAACCCTACATTAGATCCCTACATTATATTTACCCAAAGGCAGAAAGAAAATTAAAGGTATCATCCGACCCATTTTTTGCTCATTATACTTATTTTCATGTTGACTGACTTCTTTATGAATATAACTATATCCCTTTATTCCGTCAACTCATGATGGCACTAAGATAGATTACAGCTCCGGGTTTGTCTTCTGCTTGCATTCTCCGTGAGGGCTCTGAAGAACTGCGCATTTCCAGGAGAGAGGTTTCCATGGAAACCTGGACAAAGGCAAAGCAAAATAATTCTTCAAGGCCCACAAGAAAAAAAAAATTCACCTGCTTTTTGTTTGCAGTCCTGTGTCCCCTGAGCAGTGTGGTTGGCTGGCACTGTCCTTGCTCTCTAGGAATCCCTGTCTGAAATTTATATATAGCATTATGCCTCTCTGAAATCTGCGAAGTAGGATTTGAGGAGTCTGACTAAAAAGTTATTTCTCAGGAGGACTCTAACCTGGAGGTTTTTTACAATGAGATTAAAAAAATAATAATCAAGCATATGTTTAAGCAGCTTTTGAATTTATGAACATGGACTTGTTCTTCAATTGATCAAGTCTTTGAACTAGGTCTCAAAGAGGAGAGTTTTAGAGCAAATACGTGAAATCGGTCACTAGAGGCAGTTTAGCCTTTCAAGACAATTTATTAGCTGAAAATCAAGGCCAGTTCAAGTGACTGCCGATGACTTTTCGGGTCATACCTCTTGAACGAAAGGAAGTCATGTGGTTCATATGAATTCCTTTGGAAAATGATGTGTTTCTCCGTTGGTTTGCAAGGTTCCAAAGCAGGCTGACTGTCTTACTGGTGTGTCTTCCGCTGTACTGAACGTAGCCCCTTAAAGCGCTTTTGGGGCCTGGGTTGATGCAGTGAAGAGCACCCCTTATTCGCTCCCACAGGCAGGGTGGGGGTAGGGTGCAGAGGCAAGGCGGCTCTTTGGCACCACAGTTAGAGACCAAATCCCCTGGGCTCCTGATACCATTTCATCAATTCTCACTTTCCTTTCTTTTCCTTATTGAACTTAATTGCAATCATGTCAAAAAAATGTATCCACCCTTCAGTTCATTCCTTCAACAAATAACTTTGGAATGATTATTGTACACCAAGTATTATGTTAAGAACACGCCCTCAGGAGTCCATCAAGGACTGCCAGATTTTTAAGAAAGGAAATAACACAAAAGAAGAACACAGCAACATGTGACGATTGCTACACGCTGTGAAATGTTCGGGGCTTTATGGCAGCCCGAGCCCAGCGCCAGGGCACTTATAGGGGGAGTAGCTCTGGTAGGGCCTTTAAGAAATTATGTTTGTTCTGAGTCCTAAAGGACGGTTGGATGTGAATCAGGTAGACAAGTCAGGGAAACACGTTCCAAGGAAATACAAGACTACGGGGTAGAGAAGAATGTCACTGTCTCCCTCACTGAGCATAGGTCCCAGCGCAGGGAGTACGAGAAATGCACAGGAGAAGAGAGCAGAAGCCGGGCACTCAAGGAGGTTGCAAAGCTAACAAGTGTGACTTGGATCCTAACGTTGGGGAAGCCACCAAGAAATTTCTGCGGAAGTGTTTAAACTGCGCCGTCTTCCTGGTGGGAGTGCTGAGGGTAGAGGGAGTCACTCAGAGCTGAGAGACTGGTTGGGAGGACAAGGACAAAGTTGGTGAGAAACGGCGAGGGCCAAACCTAAACCTGTGCAGACTGGGATGGAGAGGGGGGCTGGCTCTGGAGGCGGGATGGGCCTGGTAGCCCATTGTTCCGAGGGCCGTATTAAAAAAATGAACTTTCTTCAGGTTTCTTTCTAATGCAGATGCTGGAAGTGCAGTAATATTATTATGTGAAATTAGTTTGAGAGGCAAACAATCCGTAAAGGTTAGGAGCGTCTTTAAACCTCATGCTGCCTGACTGTTCAAATGACCTTGGACAAACTTCTTAATCTATTTGAGCCTCAGTTCCTTTGAAATGATTACATGGGATTGTTTGGAGAATTCAATGAAGTAATACTTACCAAACATTCACACATTTACTCAATTTCTTTTTTGTGAGTGTCTATGATGTACCTGGGTAAGGGATTCAGAGGCGTGTAGGACAAAGTTTCTGGCCCATGGAAATTCTATTGGGCAAATGGGAAGGTAGGTATAAACATGGTTACAGATGAGTGAGTCAGTCAGTTATAGATTTGCAAGAGCGCTTTGAAAGCGCTTTGACATGATAGAGATCATGTTGAAAGCTCTACTTTAAAAACAAAAATTGTTTTTAAAGGGAAGCTAATGAAGATTTTCTTTTCTCTTTTTCTAAAGATTTTATTTATTTGTCAGAGAGATAGCAAGCACAAGCAGGAGGAGAGGCAGGCATTGGGAGAAGCAGGCTCCCTAATGAGCAAGGAGCCCCGATTGGGAGACTCAATCCCAGGACCCTGATATCATGACCTGAGTCGAAGGCACGTGCTTAACTGACTGAGCCACCCAGAGCTCCCTTTTTAAAAGATTTTATTTACTTATTTATTTGGCAGAGAGAGAGAGAGAGAAAGGGCACCCACAACAGCAGGAGTGGCAGAGAGAGGGAGAAGCAGGCTCCTTGCCGAGCAAGGAGCCTCATGTGGGACTCCACCCCAGCATTCTGGGATCATGATCAGAGCTGAAGGCAGACACTCAACTGACTGAGCCACTCAGGTGCCCCTCTATTTTTTTTTTTTTTTTTTTTTTTGAGAGAGAGAGCAATTGCGTGAGAGCGTGCATGACCAGGGGAAGGACAGAGGGAGAGGGAGAGAGACAATCCCAAGCAGGCTCAGTGCTCAGCCTGTCAGGCATCTGAGATCCTGACATGAGCCAAAATCAAGAGGCTTAACTGCAGGCTAGAGTCTCAGGTGTCCCAAGAGTTCTCCTTCTTGATATGTAATAAGAAACACTGAAACTTGGAAGGGAGCCGGGACCAGTTATTCAGTGGGGGAAGAGCATTCCACGCTGAGAGAAGAGCCAATTCAAAGACTCTCAAGTGGGAAAGAATTTCAAAGGGCAGTACTCACTTAGCCACTTAGCAGTTCCTCAAACACAATAAATATATAATAAATTATATGTATTTATTTATTTATTTTTAAAAACGGTATATATTTAGAAATAAGGAAGTATCTACTTGATTTTATGCTATGGAAAACTAGCTTAACAAAGTATCTCTTTCATTTGTTATACACAGTAGTCAGAAGAATATTTAAAACTGCTGCCTTGGGGCGCCTGGGTGGCTGAGTGGGTTAAAGCCTCTGCCTTCAGCTCAGGTCATGATCCCAGGATCCTGGGATCGAGCCCCGCATCAGGTTCTCTGCTCAGTGGGGAGCCTGTTTCATCCTCTCTCTCTGCCTGCTTCTCTGCCTACTTGTGATCTCTGTCTGCCAAATATATAAATAAAATATTAAAAAAAAAACTGCTGCCTTTACAAATGTATCTTCATATTTAAGAATATAAATAAAATTGTTGGTGGGGAATGGGGAAGGAGTTCTTTAAAGCAGTGTCGAAGTGTATGGGCCAGGAATCCCCACTGGAAATTATGTGATTAATATTCTTCTCAACAGCTCTGGAAATATATTTTTCTTTTCTTTTTCCCCCCAATTATCTTTCTTATTGTTTGAATCCAACTCAACCTTAACACTGGTTCAAAGATCCTTTAAAGATGAAGACTTGTTAACTATCTTTTGAAGTCCAAAATTCCTACTGCCACATGTGGAAAACTCTGTTAACTTCTGTGCTTTCATGGTAATCTCAATTATTAGTCACTTCTGCAATTTTCTGTGCAGTAATAGAAACTATATCATTTAAATGATCAAGAAATGATTACTCAGTATAGATTTAGTGTTGTATACATTTTTTAAAAAATTACGAATGAAGGATAGTGTATAGGCAAATTTTTAAGTGACTACACTGTCCTATTGTTCACCCATCATGTCTGAAAATTTACCATTACTTATGCCAAGGAAACAATGTACAAACCACTTCTGTAACACATCAACAAAGGCATCTGACTTTGATAGGAACCCTGGTTAAGAGATTTTTCTACCGTTTATTCTACTTATCTTCTTGAAGTAGAGTGTAGAATAAAATTGAATTGCACATATGTGGCAGTTATAATTTTAAGATAGAAAATGTAGAAACATTAAATTTAGATGAAGGTTAATGCATGGAATATATGAAAGCACGTTGACAATATAAGTTTAAAATTATAAACATTGAACGGATAACTAAAGAAGAGAGAGCTAAGCAGACATGAAAACCACAGAAAACAAGGATAGGGCTGCTCCAGTTGAATGACAGCCTCCAAGTCTGTTCAGAGAGAATTCTAACAAAGACCTAATGAAGATAAACAGTCTATTTAAGTGCTGCTGGAAAATTCCCCTTCAGTCAGCAGCTGGCGGGACTGTTGTCATTCAAAGGGCATAAGTAAATGTCATATAATTGAGTCATTGAGAAACTGAGATGACAATGAGCTACATTCTCATTAACACTTTCCCAAAACTCTTCCTTGGGCTATTAAATAGATGATGTTTAATAGTGGTATTAAGCTAAAGAAAAACTACAAGAAATCAAAGTTTAAGTAGGTCTCCGCTCTTTAATTGGAGGTTCCCAGGGAAATTGCCTGTGACTCTTGCCTACCAGGTAGAGTGTAATTCTATGAAATAGTGATGACAGGAATCTGAATCACCATCTTTCAGAGATAGGAGAACTACAGACATCATGTGCGACAAGGTGGTGCTTCGGTCAGGCACAAAGTTTGCCATATCCCTACATAGACGGTGCCTTCTAAGTGCCCTTCTTGTCTCTGTACAACAGAGGAAGAGTGTCCTCATATTTTTAAAGGAACCGTAGGCCAGCAAGGTGCTCTTTGCCAGAATTAAGTTGGGCATTCTCCTTATACCCCTGTTTCCTGCTTCCTCATTTTCTTCTGGCTTTCATCCATGACTATTAACTAGGGCACTTACACATTCATTAGTTGGCGTCTTTTAGCCTGACACCATAATTGACCTTGGCTTTGCCCCTTGGTTCTTTTTCCCTCTTGGATTTAATTGAACTCTGTGTCTTTGGAACTAATACGCATTCTCCTGGTTTGGCCTTGCTACACCCTCCCTGAGGCTAGACTATTATTAGGCATGCCCAGCAATATAGTTCTAGGAAAGACTCTTTAATAATAGAGGTTTTAATGCCAAATCCCATACATCCTTTAGTGACGACCAGAAATAGATCATTTCTACATCCTTCAAGCTCAAAAATATTCCTAGCCGGTTCTCAGAATCTTAATGAAAACTTAGATTTGGGTTTGGTGACACAAACTATCTAGCTGATCTATGGGAAGCAAGATGGCCAAGTAGATTGACCTGCATATTATCAGAATATTTATAATTCTCATTAAGGATGTCGATTAATTATAAACTAGAAAAAAGTAGAATTGATTTGTAAACATTACAATAAATTACATGTGGTTCATGTGTTAATAGAAACCATAAAAACACGAGTTGTTTAAAAATTCTCTGCTATTTCATGAAGTGATTATTGTTTTAGATTAAAATAAGGTCAAGGTTATCTTCGCTATGTAAAATGTGGTTATGATGGGAATCTGACTCCATAGCCCACACATGAAAACCAGCCTCCCTGTCTTAGTCATGCATTGAATATGTCCAGCAGTGGATGCTGTTCCCGCCCTCCTGGATCACCCTGGGTCCCCTTTTCTGAATCTGAACCTCCCCCACTCCCCAGCTTCTTTGCCAACAGTTTTGCCACTAACAGCTGTCACCTGCAGCCCTCTTCCAAGGACTATCTTTGGGCTTCTAAGCTCTCTTGCCCAGCAGCTGGGAGACTGAATTGCTGGAAGGGTCTGGGAATTCACACTTTCCAGGGTGGACCGGGTCAAGGACTGACTGTCATGTGCAAAAGCCCAGTTCCAAGGTGGGACGAACTCTGAAGATGACTACCACAGGCACAATTTTTAAATGACTGAGAAGTGTGCTTTTCACATCTTTACGTGGTTGAAGTGAGATGTACCTTACGCTTGATTTGTCATACTTTAATAGGCAGTATTTTTTCTTAGTATGTATAATAATGGTGTATCTAACAGTTGATGTTGAATTAGTCTCTGAAATGAAAGATTGTAGACGAGTGAACAAAACCTTCTGTTTGAAATCAGGAAAGGACTGAGGAAAGAACTAGCAGCTAAACCAGTAGCCTTGCAAATGTCTGGAGGACATCCTACTGTTGTGAAGGTACGCTATGTGCAGATTAAGGCCAATCATGCTAAAGTGAGATGTTAAAAGGGGAGCCACTTTTTATTAGGTCCCTACTATGTGTCTAGCACATAGTTCTTCTGCCTCAAGTAACTCTTTCATTCTCACTATAATCTTTTGGACCATGAGCTAGCATAATCAGAAAGAAATTTTCTGTGGAAGACAGCAGTCCTGACCCAAGCACACACTTGGGAATCATTGCATTTATTGGTATCAAAATGGTTTTACAACCATCTGCTTTTGATGCCTGTAATTCTCCCCTATCCTAGGCAGGGAAGGCCCTAGTTTTTGGAGCATGCAGATTTGGGTCCTGCTCAGGCTCTTTGATTTAATCGCTGCATGATGTTGAGCAAATTACTTACCATTTAAAAATAATTTGAAAAGAATTGTACCTATCTCAAATAGCTGTAGTATCTTTGTACATATAACACTCATAGTCAATATTAGTTCACCTCCCATTCCCTTCTTTCTTTTCACTATAAAATGTATTTCCTTAAATAACGAGGCATCTGAAGTGGGGAAAACAAACCCAAGTGTTTGAGACCGGTGGTTTAAGTTCAGTGACCAGGCTTTGCCCTGGGTGACAAGGACATTCTTGTCCAGCCATTGGGAAGGCAGTGGTCACGAAGAATTGGACCTTACAAGTTCAGTTTCTTATATCTGCTCTCTCCTGCTATAAAGTGGGAGACAACTTCCAGGCTGTGATTAGGGAACTGTGACACGAAGTTAGGGGGACCACGTTCAGGGGCTTTCTTCTCTTAGCCAGGTCTTAACCTAATTTTTTTTTTTTTCATAAACTGCAAGATTTGCAAGATTTTTTTTTTTTCTGTCAAACGGCATTGAATCACAATTGGATGTTCCCATTTTTGTTCATCTGTAACTTTCAAATGGGGCCACTGCGTGTCATAAAATAGCCAGGTTTGCCACTTTGGGTTGATATAATTCATCTGTTCTTTCCACAAATATCTTGTGTTCCCTTTCGGTGTACAAGCAGCATGTGGGTAGAGGGAATACAGTGTGAACACTGTTGATCCCCTGCCTCGAAGCATCTACCCTTCAGGGGAGGTGGAAAATAAGAGCTGAATGTTTTGATTTAGGAAGGAGACCGGAGCATGGTGGGAATTTTGAGGAGGGGCTCCTTTAACCTCTTTTATGGCATGATCCCCTCCTGAGAAAAAAAAATTTATATGCATGAAATACAGTGCATCGCATTACAAAAGGAATGGATTATAATGAGATACAGTTCTACCCACAGAGACCTTATGTGTTCATGCATTTTAGGTTAAGCATCCCTGGGAGGAAGTTTGTTCTAAGCTAAGGGAAAAATCAGCAAGAAGTAACCAAATGATAGAAGGAGGCAAAAAGTGCTCTGTGCAAGATAAACATCATGTGGAAAGAGCCAGCCGTAAGAGGTCAAGGCCCAGGGTTCGGTTTCCCAGCTCAAAAGCTGAGGCTGTTACAGGTCTCCCTGAAAACAAAGGGTTTGTTGTTTTGAACTAGTCTATGAACCGACAATATAGACACGTAGAGGATTTCTGTTAGGTTTTATTATATACACAATACATAAAAATCTTCTTTCAGTGAAATGCTCTTTATGATTATATACTAGTGAGAAAAAAATGCATACGGTTTTAATATTGAACTACTAACCTTACTATGTCACCTTTGGAAATGAAAATGATTTAAATAGACAACATATAATTCTTTATATGCTTTATACATTAATTCTTTAAACATTACTTGTTAAAGAATTAAGTCACACCTCAGTACCTAAATGTATGTTTATAAGAAATTCTCTCCTTTTGTCCTGGAATTGTCACTCTGAAATACCTTGGTAGAAAGAGCTGGCAATAGTAGGTATCTGCTTTTCTTTCCCCCTTCCTTCCCCCCCTTCTTTCCTTCCTTGCTTCTTTCCTTCTCCCTCTCTCTTTTCTTCCTTCCTTCCTTTCCCTAGTATGTTTCTGGAGATTAGAGCACTAAGCAGATTTTCAGGAATATATTTTATTTATTAGATGCATGTTTATCACACGGACACTCAATAAATACTTGTTGATGGAATAAGAAATACTTTTCATCATCTAGTTAAAAAAATAGCAATGTAACAAAAGGATGCAACAGTTTAGTTCATGTGTAACATCACAGAAAGAAAAAGGTTTGAATTGTGACCTTGTTATCCGTGGTTGAAAATCCTTACGCTCAGTTTCTTTTTCTTTCTTTCTTTCTTTTTTTTTTTTTTTTAAAGATTTTATTTATTTATTTGACAGAGAGAGATCACAAGTAGGCAGAGAGGCAGGCAGAGAGAGGAGGAAGCAGGCTCCCTGCTGAGCAGAGAGCTTGATGCGGGACTTGATCCTAGGACCCTGAGATCATGACCTGAGCCGAAGGCAGCGGCTTAACCCACTGAGCCACCCAGGCGCCCAGGCTCAGTTTCTTTATGTGTCAAACAGGGATATTAATACTTATACATTGAGATTAAATAAATAAGGTATGTGTGGCACTTAACACAACACACTTCATATAAAATAGCTCCTTCTTTTGCCTTGGATTCCCTGACTCTCCTCCATACTCAGTACCTACCTGCATGGAGAGCTCAGTAATTTATAGGAAGGAGTAGGTGGTTAGGGAGAACAGAAGGTTTGGGCTGAGAACAGAGACTACAGTTCCCATGCGCTATTTCCTAGATTGTTACTTTGACGATTGCAGTTTTCCAGATACTTTACAAAGTTTGGAGTTGAATATGTAAGAATTTAATGGTTTACAGGTCCCATGTAGGATGGCTGTGGTGATAAGACAGTGCTGAAGGGACAATAAGATGAATAGATGAGAATGTCTTCTTAAATCTATTTGCTAAGACGGAATGATACAAACTAAAAGAGGTTATACATACATAGCAATTGCTCTTCAGATATACGTTAAACTCTTAACTTTGATCCAATGTGACAAACTGTATTGGGGACCTATTTGGTGCCGGGTTTTATGCACAGTACTTCAGACCCCAGAAGCAGATGAGATGTTTCCTGACCTCAAATAAATCTCAGCGGCATTGAGAATCGGGAGAGAGAAATGGAGGGTGGGATGCTGGGGCCCTAATATAAGCAGAAATAGCTAAGAATTCAATGATGTGAATGCCAGCGTAGTTCCAGTGTAGAGACACTTCTCACAGATAAGGAAGCTATTTGATCCTGCCAACCATGGTGGGAAACGGAGCCTCTTGGGAGGCTACAGGTTCTGGGACTCTAAAGAGAACTTCATAGACCCAGGTAGGAATTATATACATAAGTTTGGGGCTGAGGGCAAAATCCCAGTCTGAAGAGGGGTGAAGAGATTTTCTATAAAAATCAAGACAGAATGCTGAATTATGAAGGAAATGAGGAGACCATATTCTAGCACAGTGGTCTTTGTTCCCCCTGCATACTTTTACACATACACACAAACACACACACATACACACACACACTCACACACACACACACACACACACACACACACATTCCTCAGCAGTCTGAAAATTTTGTTTTTCAACCTTGTTTTTTACATCAGAAAAAACATACAAGTAACTGTGTCCCAATATTCTATCATTCTGTCACAGAGAAGGAACAAATTCAGTTTGCAGGAAAACAACTTGAAGCTTTACTCACCTTTAGGTGGGCTTCACTTACATGGACAAAGGAATTCAGGAATACTATTGCTAATGGGTGCTCTGGTCTTCACATCGAAAAGATAATCTGCATGGTGCTTCTCTCCGTCCACCTTTGAAGCACCTGCTTCCTAGAATCTTTGTAGTGTACTTTTTAATTGATATTAATGTCAAATGGACCAAAGCAAAAAAACAAAACAAAAAACCCCCCAAACCAAAAAACCATTAAAGGTGGACAAATTATTTAATTGCTTAATTATGAGGAACAGGACAACTGAAAAAGCCAAAATCAGTTGTGCCACGCTAAACCAACAGAGACACTTGGGAAAAAAGCATTGCCATTATAGCAATATTTATTGTTTAGTTTCATTAGAACCCACTCCCAAGCGGCAGCCTCCTCCGGAGTGGGGAAGGTAAAGAGACCCACCAATGCAAATCACCCTACTTTTGGCTTGTAGATTCGTTTGTTTACCACCAACCCATGCCCCTTCCCATTAGCATGCCTAATGTTCCACTTCTTAAGAGGACCCCTGGCTGGTTAAGCAATTATTAAGTGTGACTCCCTACAGGCTAAGTCCTGTCGTCTCCCCCACCCCTTTTCTGGCTTTTGCAGTGGGAATGGGGGGTTGAGAGCGGAGGGGGATTGGAAGGGGAAGGGGGTGGTGAGTGAAAGCAGTGTTACTGAATGATTGCCCCTGCTGTGGCATTCTGCCTCCCTCTTCCTTAGCTGGAACCCTCTCCAGTCACCACACTACAGAGAGCTTGGCAAGTGATGCAAGGGGGTAGAAGGTAAGATGGAATGGAGGATTTGGGCAGAGACTCCAGTGTCTCTGCAAAATCTCAGAGGCTGTTGATGTGAAGGTCTCAGTTGCCCTGATGCTTTACAAGTTTTGGAGTTGGACTGTCATACATTTTCATTTGAAATGCCAAAGTTACTTAAACTTCTACACAAAACAATCACATTCTCAGAGATTTTTAAAAAGAATATATTGGGGCACCTGGGTGGTGCAGTTGGTTAAGTGTCAGACCCTTGGTTCATCTCAGGTCGTGAACTCAGGGTCATGAGATCCAGCCCCATGCTGGAGTCTGTTTGAGACCCTTTCTCCCTCTCACTCTGCCCCTCCCCCACTCTCTTTAAAATAAATAAATAAATCTCTAATAATAAAAAAGAATGTATTACTTTCATTACTAACGGATAAGTGTATACCTTCACTGCATCAATAGATGATGCAATAGATTTTTTTTGTTTTTAAAATAAAATTGCTAGATCATAAACTAATTCTACTCCATGAGATACTCTTCTCCATTAACCTGTTTGTGGTAGTGGTTCTCTGTTTAGCTTGACAAGTTAGTCTTCTGAAGATTATCTTTCAGGGAATGTTCATCTAATGATGATCCTTCCTTTACAGAACTAGACTGAGATTTAAACAGTGCTTCTAAAGAAACAAGTTCTTTAGCTTTTTTATTGCACGGATTTAGCACTTTTTTCACTCTTTTTGATTATTCATGGACATAATTAAAAAGCTTTTTTTATTTGTTGACTGTAGATGCTCTGTAGTTTCCAGGCTCCACATTTCAAAAGGCAATAGAGTTATCATAATAAAATATGAGCAAGGCAGTAAGCAGGAAATACTGTAATATATTTTTGCAACCCAGGCTTTGAATATAAAAGTTCCCAGATCTCTTCATTATCGTGCCAGCTGATAATATATTTCTCAGCTTTCATTAAAAAAAAAAAAAAAAAAAAGGTTGTGGATCTGCATTTCTGCCGAATGAAGCGGTATATAAATGAAGTATTTGCAACACAGTCATAGGAAGCATGTTTTTTGTTTTACTGGCTCATGCTTATGTTACTCCTATGAATAATTTGATTGATTTTTACTTTATCTCTAACTGGCAGTGTAGTCATAAATCTATCTGTGAGGTACCCAGTACGGGATAAAATGTTATTTTTCCTCAGTGTGGTCTCATTTGATTACAATTGCAGCCTTGCCTGGCCACATTCCATCCATAATTAATTGTCGCTTTGGTTTCCAGTCGCAGCCGGGCCAGTGCTGTGGCTGCTCACATCTTTAGATAACGGTCTTGTATGCCAGCTGGCAAGTGCACGGAGACCTTTCACACTGAGCCTAATGGGCGCAAAAGCCTGAGCCTTTGTCAGGGGCAGCTCTTGAAATGATCTCGTGCCAGAGAAGGTCCGGCTTGCCGTGGATGAAGGTCTCTTTGGCTCGTCACCTTCTGAGTCAACACCATATGCAGAGAGGTTTCATTTTGCCAACTTATTTTAGGACCTGTCATTCTAAATGTATTCTTGGGGGTGATAGGAAAATGAATTTCTTTAACGCTTTACCTCAGGGTCCAGATCATTATTTCTTTCCTGTATACTGAGCTGTAATCTCATTAGCTTTAATGACTGCCATTTTGTTATAAAATGATATTCACTCTCTGTCTTATTATTTCTTTCTTGGGCATACGGTTTCACGTTACTCCCAGGAAAAAGAATGTCAAGTGTAGTAGGCAAAAAGGTTAGGTGATTATCTATCCACGTTGAACTATCCCTGTCAACTGCTGAGATTTATTTTTGAGTAAGAGAGCATGTTACAATTATCGGTACAAAGCCATACTAGATGTAATTTTAGATAGATATATTTAGTGACTTGATTCACTCTCTGCAATGCTACCTTAAAAAAAGCACACTACATGGGCTGTTATTGTTTGGTTATGAATTATGGAAGAATCTCAGAAAGTATCACAATTCTAGTCCATTTGTAATTCCTCAAAGAAAACTTAAGCGAGATTTTCTAACTCAGTTGTCTTCAGGATCCATGCAGGTAACTCTGAATGAAGTGGACAGAATTCAAGATTTTGAGAGACTGTATGAAAAAAAAAGAGCAGACAGTTGGCATGGAGAGTAAACGAGAGAAAGTAGGTCTAGTTACACTGGCTCTTTCTTTTGTCAAAGGAAGCCAGATACCTAGATTTTATCTGATGCTTCTTGTTTTTAAATATCGACAACTGTAACAAATTCAATTAAAAAAATTAAAACAAAACAATGATTCCATTTGTGCAAAGGGCTGAATCTGCAAGGTGACTTTCTATTGTACCAACAATCTTGTAACAGAATAAGACATTTAGAATGTACTTTTCTGCCTTTAATAAAATTATAGCCAAATGTATTTCACATTGATATATTAATGTCAAAAAGTGAAATTATGAAAAATAATAGTGACCTAATTAAACAAATCGATATGTTTTGAATGTCTCTAGAAATGTCTCGCAAAACTGTAATCAGAGAATATGTTTTTGCTCAGTCCCCAGGGAAAGCATATTAGGCTGTGTGGAGAGCAGATAGATTGGGTTGCAGCCTTTCTTTTCCTTCCCTGTCCATGGTTCTTGGTCACCTTGCTTGGGAGAGTGAAGAGATAGACCAGACAGAGTGGTGAGCAGCAAAGCAAAATTTATGAGGGATAGTGAAATGATAGTACAAAGCTCCCCAAAAGGGAGGGGACCCGGAAGGGTTACCATTGGAGTTACTAAGTCTAGGGTTTTTTTTTTTAAGATTTTATTTATTTATTTGACAGAGAGAAATCACAAGTAGATGGAGAGGCAGGCAGAGAGAGAGAGAGAGAGGGAAGCAGGCTCCCTGCTGAGCAGAGAACCCAATGCAGGACTCGATCCCAGGACCCTGAGACCATGACCTGAGCTGAAGGCAGCGGCTTAACCCACTGAGCCACCCAGGCGCCCAAGTCTAGGGGTTTTAATGACATTGTTGGAGGGCTGTCTTAATCTCATTAACCTTCTGTTCCTCTGTCACCCAATCCAGTTTTTGTCCATGCCCATCTATCTATCAGGTAGTTGTCCATGTGGGAAAGGGTGGAGGACTCCTTCCAGGTGGAGTTTCATAGCCTTGGGGACCAAGAAGACAGCTCCCTATCCCAAGGCATGTTAGCCAGCAGCAAGCTCACCCTCTTTGTTTAAATATCCCACTGGCTCTTTGTTTAAATATCCCACTGGCTCTTGAGCTGGTCTGGTGGGGGGGGGGGGGGGGGGGGGGGCTGGGTTAGGACACCCAAGGCCATTCCCTTTTTTTTTTTTTTTTGGTCACATACAAGTTGTCTAACTCCTCCTGGTAGGAAGATTTAAAGGTGGAGTGCTGAGTAAAGCCTCAAATAACAGGATAGGGTCTTTTTCCTTTTAAGGGTAATTTTCCTGTTGGGACAGCACCTCTTGTCCCTGCCTGCCTTTCTTCTGACTGTCCTTCCTTAATTATATCGCTTTCAGAGACTGTATTGTTTTCTTTTTCTTTCTTTCTTTTTTTTTTTTTTTTTAAAGATTTTATTTATTTATTTGACAGAGAGAAATCACAAGTAGATGGAGAGGCAGGCAGAGAGAGAGAGAGAGAGAGGGAAGCAGGCTCCCTGCTGAGCAGAGAGCCCGATGCAGGACTCGATCCCAGAACCCTGAGATCATGACCTGAGCCGAAGGCAGCGGCTTAACCCACTGAGCCACCCAGGTGCCCCAGAGACTGTATTGTTTTCTTATATGCCCACCTCATGTGATTTGAGGCCACTGCCATAGGCCATGAAATGATTGATCGAAAGCAGATTTTACTTGTTATACTGTTGATTATAAGTTTATGCCTCTGTATAATCTGCCTTGGCATTTCATGATGCTAAAAATAATTTGAATTTAAAGATTAGCAGAAAATATGATGCTGTTAATTCAACAATGTATTCTGTAGTGCAATCACAATGAAACCTAGATTTGGAATTCAATAAACACAGTGCTTTGTTCATGATTGTAAGGTAGGTTCTAAGGATGAAAGAGTAGTTCTAAGCAGGTTTTGGGGAGAGATAATGTAGAATGTGGTATGTGGAAAATCAAGGTACATAAGACTATAAACCTTTAGGTCCTTTTTTTTTTTTTTAATTTTATTTGTTTATTCACAAGAGACAGAGAGAGAGAAAGAGAGAGGCAGAGGAAGAAAGACTCCCCGTGGAGCAGAGGGCCTGATGTAGGGTTTGAACCCAAGACCTCGGGATCACAACTTGAGCAAATGGCAGATGCTTAACTGACTGAGCCATCCAGATGCCCATTTATTTTTAAGGGATGTAGAAAATAAAGACATGAGTTTAGGACTTGATATTCTAAGATTTTGTTGTATTTAATTGAGAGGGAGAGAGCGAACATGAGCTGGGGGAGGGACAGAGATAATAGGTGTAGTAAATAACTGAGCAATGTTGGATGTGAGAAAGGAAACATTTCTTTATTTTCTTCAAGTCCAATATAATTTGACGTCAAGCCCTTCTTCACCAGAGCTTCCAGGAAAGCAATATGCCTGTTCCTCCCTGGGGGTTCCACAAAGAGCCAAGGGGTCTTCCTACAGAGCGGCTGCTCACTGAGCTTTCTCTGGTCCTCAGCACTGCCAGTTCCTTCGAGATGCTTTGATTCCAGCCTCTCATGAGCTGTGGAAATCAGCATATGCACAGACACTCAAAATCTGTTTCACATATTAGAGGGAACTAGTTTGTCTTTGAATTGAGGATACTTGGCAAAAAATTACCCTGGGTTTCACAAAAATTATTAATTTTTGGAAATATTAACTTGAAAATAAGAATCAAATACACATTAGTTACAGAAAGGAAACTTTTCTCTAAAGCATAATGCAGTGAATGACTCTTGTCCATAAATAATTTAGACTCTTGTCCATAAATAATAAGCATGTGTACCTTTGCTTGTGCATCAATGAACTCGAAGCAGACCTCTAATTTTTCAGTAGGAAGAAAACACTTTACATGGGAGTGTATCTGGGTGGTCTTGATATCAGAGGAGCAATGATAGTAAGACTTTGCTTCAGGATATTTGCAGTTACTGTTGTGTGAAAAATGGCTTGGTGGTGTTTAAAACAATGGTGTAGGGAAAATGAGGGTTTTTAAAAAAAGTGTGATTTAATAAGGCAAAAGAACTTCGGTAAGCATCTAGGAGGAAGGTAGTTGGGGAAATGTGGAGGAGTTTACTTTTAAAGAAAGAGTAAAAGAAAGAAGAAAAAAAAAAGGCAGAGGTTTCAGGATAGAAAAATAGTAAATTGCCCCTATTTCTTAATTCTGGAAGAGAAGTAGACCCATCTAGGAAGACATTACAGACACATCTCATTTTATAACGCTCTACTTTGTGGCGCTTCACAGATAATGCTTTTTTTTTTTTTTTTTTAACAAATTGAAATTTCAAGACTTCAGTGGAGAAAGTAACTGCAGATGTAGTAGAAACAGCAAGAGAACTAGAATTAGAAGTGGAGCCTGAAGATGGTCCTGGATTGCTGCCATCTCATGATAAAACGTGAATGGAAGAGGAGTTATTTCTTATCACTGGGCAAAAAAAGTGGTTTCTTAAGATGGAATCTAGACCTGGTGAAGATGCTGTGAAAATTGCTGAAGAGACAACAAAGTATTTAGACTATTGTATGAACTTATATAATAATGAGAGAATTGACTCCAATTTTGAAAGAAGTTCTACTCTGGGTAAAATGTTATCAAACAGCATCACATGCTACGGAGAAATCATTTGTGAAAGAAGGAGTACACAGATAAGGCAAACTTCACCGCTGTCTTGTTTTAAGAAATTGCCACGGCCACTCATCCTTTGGCTACCACCACCCTGATCAGTCAACAGCCATCAACATCTAGTCAAGACACTCCACCAGCAAAAAGGTGGTGATCTGGGGAAAGCTCAGGTGATGTTTAGCGTTTTTTAGCAATAAAGTATCATTTAATTAAGGTATATACATTGTTTCTTTTAGACATGATGTTATTGCAGTTACTAGACTACAGTATAGTGTAACATAACTGTGCAGTACAAAAACAAAAAATTTGTTTGATTTGCTTTATTGCAATATTTGCTTTGTTGTGGTGGTCTGGAACTGAACCCATAGTGTGTCTACGGTATACAGAGAAGAGTAGACCCTTCAAAGAATTAACTTTCATAAAGAAGGGTGGGAGGTAGGAGAATGTTCCAGGCTAGGGATTCTAAAGAGACCTAACGGCCATTTGTATTGCCTGAAACTTGTTGAACATATTTTTATGATAACTGAGAAAATCTGCTAATCACCTGAAATGTTGGTTAATGTCTTGTGTTACTGTTTTTTTCTTAGGAGTGCTGATGGTCGTATGGTCGTGTGGTTACGTGGGAAAGCTTTCATTTTGGAAAGACATTCTGAGGCATTTAGAGGTCAATGTGGCGATGTGTGTCACCTATTTCAAATAGGTTGGTCAAAGGGAAGTGCGTGTTCATGTGCTCCGGGGAGACGAACAGCTGTGACAGTCTGCAGTCCTCTAATGCAAGTGAGGGATTTTACGGTTGTTTTGTTTTACTCTTTCTTTTTTTTTTTTTTTTTTAAAGATTTTATTTATTTATTTGACAGAAATCACAAGTAGACAGAGAGGCAGGCAGAGAGAGGAGAGGGAAGCAGGTTCCCTGCTGAGCAGAGAGCCCGATGCGGGTCCCGATCCCAGGACCCTGAGATCATGACCTGAGCCGAAGGCAGCGGCTTATCCCACTGAGCCACCCAGGCGCCCCTGTTTTACTCTTTCAATTCTGGGTTTGAACATTTTAAAATTTAAAATGCAACTAAATAATACCGCAGTTCACAAACAAGCAAACAAACAATAAAGAACAGATGTGGTGGGGGGGGAGACAGTATAGTGAGCTCGCATATTTATAATCGCTTTCTCTTGTGACCACTTTATAATGCAAATGAAGAAACACAAAAGGGTATGAACGCCTACCAATGAAGCAAATGTGAGGAATACCTCTGCATCATACTTACTTCTATAGATCTCTGGAATTAGCAAGTGTATGGGAAAGGGGGTGCCTGAGGAAGTATCCAGGAGTAAGTCACACCTAGAATAGTGAAAGGGCTACAGGTGAGGAGAGGCCACAATCAAATTTTATTACCTACCCAGCTCTTCCTAGTAATGTGTTGCATTAAGTAAATATAAACAGAAAATCATGAATAACTGCAGAGGTGACAAGTGCTTGCAAAATGAAAGAAAGTCCAAGTGAAGCAAATTTTAAAAAATTATTTTGGAGTACAAGAAAATTTATGAAATGAAGGATTAAAAACAAATAAGCAGTGCAAAAACAGGGAAGGAATCCCAAAGTTCTAATATGTGTTCTTAGAGACAGTCAAGGAGGACCACATCCCTAAAACAAGACCAGAATGCAATGAAAACAAACAAAAGAATAGGAGCCCTTAAAAGTCAAAAATGTAACTGATTAATATTAGTGTTGAAAGATAAACGCAGTGAAATTATTCAGAAAGCATAACAAAAACATAGAACACATAAGAAAAAAATTTTTAAAAATAAGGTATCAACTCAAGGAAACCATCATGTCAATAATTGTTAACCTAGAAAAAGAAAATGGATGGGAGTACACTATCAGAGTGATACTAATATTACTCCTAACGGTAATCATACTGATAATATTGCAACTAATGGTAACAACAGTAACAATGTAATGCCTTGCTACTTTATTTAACTGTATTAAACAATTAAATCCTCATATTGAATAAATTAGAATTCATTCCCAGTGGCCTGAAGCCAGGTTGCAGTGTAACACAGGACCTATGCTCCTAACCATTAGCAAAGAGCTAATTCCAGTTCAAGTAGATAAGATCCACTGAGTTCTTAGGTTAATTATTGAAAACAGTCCAACAAGAGGACAGAAAAATAGGAGAAGTTCATTAATGAAGAAAAAGTAACAAACCTAAATGTTTCTGAAGAGGGAAATAAAAATCAAAAGAATACTTGGTTAAAAGAGGAAAAATAGTCAGGTATACTTCTCAACACTAAATCTAATATTAGAAGGTAATGTTCAAAGATATGAGAAAAAAATCTAAAGAAAATTCTATACTAAAATTTTTATGTTTATTTTTAATATTTATTTATTTCTCAGATTTTAAACATGACTAGGGAAAATAATATTTTTAGGCATCCAAAGACTACAATATTTATCCTTTCTTAGGACATATCATTAGAATGTATTCCAGCAATATTAAGGGATGACATATCTGACAAAGGACTATATCTAAAAGATGTGAATGATTTTTACACCTCAATAATAAAGCATCAAGCCAATTAAAAACGAGCAAAAAAATATTTAAAAAGGTACTTCGCAAAAAGAGATCTTTAAGTGAAAAACAAGCATATGAAAAGATTTCAAATATCAAGGAAATGCAAAGTAAAATCAAAATGATTTATCACTATGCACTTATTAGCATGGCTAAAATTAAAAGTTTTGGGGGTGCCTGGGTGGCTCAGTGGGTTAAAGCCTCTGCCTTCGGCTTAGGTCATGATCCCAGGGTCCTGGGATCCAGGCCCACATCGGGTTCTCTGCTCCTCAGGGAGCCTGCTCCCTCTTCTCTCTCTCTCTGCTTGCCTCTCTGCTTACTTGTGATCTCTGTCTGTCAAATAAGTTAATAAAATCTTTATTTTAAAAAAAAAAGGTTTTTGGAAGGTGGTGAAGCAATTAGAACTCTCATATTTACTAATAGGATTACAAAGTGGTACAACTACTGTGGAGAATAGTTTGTTAACTTTGTACAAAAAAGCACACAACCATGTCTTACTAGCAATCATCTGTGGAACACAAGGAATAGCACCGAGGACATTCCGGGAAGGAAAGGAAAACTGAAGGCAGGGGAAATCAGAGCGGGAGACGAACCATGAGAGACTATGAACTCTGGGAAAGAGTCTGAGGGTTTCAGAGGGGAGGACAGTGAGGGGATCGGGGAGCCTCGTGATGAGTATTAGGGAGGGCACGTGTTGCAGTGAGCACTGGGTGTTACATGCAACTAATGAATTGTTGAACACGACATCAAAAACTAATGATGTACTGTATGGTGACTAACATAAAAAAGAAAAGAAAGTATACAACCTACAAAGCCAGTCCTAGATTTTTAACCAAGATAAATGAGAACCTATGCCCATGTAGAGATTTGAATGTTCATTGCATTATCGTCCCCAAATCGTCCCGAAGTGGAAATGTTAATAGGGGAAATGAATAAGCAAGTTGTGATATAACCATACAATGGAGTGAGCTACAGTACAGATATAGTAACAATGTGGTTGAGTTTCAAAAACCTACTAAGGGGAAAGAATGGAGACCCCAAAGACTACATACTGTAATATTCTACTTATATGAAATGATAGGAAAGGAAGCTCTAATCTATAATTGAAGAAAAGTTGATGTTTTCTCTGGTTCGGGGTGGGAGATTGAATGCAGATGTACATAAGGAGTTTTTCTGCTTGATGCAAATCTTAATATTGCTGGTATGTGCTATAATTGGAAGGTACAAAGATATAAAGAATGATTCTGTCCTAGAACCTTAGTGGGAGAATGGACCTGCCGTTACTTTGATATTGGACTTTTAGTCTCCACAGAAGTGTGAGAGAAATGAATGAATTTCTTTTCACCCACCTAGTTTGTCCCAATTTGTTACAGCAGCTCTGGAAAACTAATACAGTAATCATATATTTAAAAATAGCTCTGGAAGTAACCACAAAAAGAACCCAAACCAGTTAAAATTATTGCCTCTGTGGAGAAGATTTGTGAGGGGGAGAGAAAGAGAAGAGATTTCTCTTGTATCGTTCTTTTTCCTTTCTTTTCTTTCTTTCTTTCTTTCTTTTTAACAAAATGATTTATATTTAACACTTACATGTATTACTGAGTTAAACATTTTTAAAAGAACAATTAAGTTGAAAAGTTTCCAGGGTCAAATATAAGTGAGCAGGTAACTAGGTAGGGAGTTTAGCTGGCTAAAAATCAGGCAGATTGATTCAGAACATAAAGATTTGAACTTCTAATAGGACTGAGTATCCCAAAGGGCAGAATGGCGTGAGCTGATTGGTCTGCTGAAAGAGTCAATAACTAACTTGAATAACTCTCATTTATCTGAAGACTTGATCATTTTGCAATAATAAAAAGAACTTTGACCTCGAAGTATGTGACTAAGTGTATGGTGTATGTGTAACTCTTGTCTCTGAGGATTAAATGAGAGGCCAAAGGTTCTGAAAGGATTTGCTTTCTCCATGATTCAGACCTTTTATGAAGGAAAAGAAAGTACTAGCGATAAGAACAGGTGCCTTGCATTTGAGGAGAGAGAGGGGGAATCACCCCAGTCACTGCTCTTGGTGCCTTTGCTGACTCCAACAAAGCTTGTGGAGACTGCAGCCTCTATTCTACGCGTCTCCTCATTGGTTTGCTCCATCACAGGATGGTTCCAGCGGTATCGAAAATACCACAAGCCCAAGTCTGTTTCACTTTGATAGGCTGACTGATTGATTGATTTAAAGATTTTATTTATTTTTTAGAGGGAGACAGAGAGTGCACAAGCAGGGGGAGCCAGAGAGGGACAGGGACAAGCAGACTCCTCACAGAGCAGGGAGCCAGATGTGGGGCTCGATCCCAGAACCCTGGGATCATTACCTGAGCTGAAGGTGGACGCTTAACCAACCGAGCCACCCAGGCACCCCGTACACTGCTTTACTTTAAACAGGAAGTACATAACCTCCTCCCAACCTCCCACTCCTCATACATCTGTCTGTCTATCTGTCTGTTGAGCTAGCTAGCCACACACCCGCACCACCAGAGATCCCGATTCAATAGGTGTGGGAAGGGGACTAAGATTTTTAAAAAAGACTGTATTAACAAAAAACAACCCACACCTATTTCAAAGTTTAGGAAAGAGACAAACTGATTCTTTGGCTCTGGTTCTAAACCCTAACAAATAACCATGGTCCAGATTTCAAGCCGGTCCTGGTCTACCTGTCCCACAGCTCCGGGCGGCAGTGTTGCTTCAGTTCCCTTAACTTCGGAATATCGGCCCATCTCTACACTCCTCACTTTCCCTAGAAGTGATATCAACTGGGTTCTTTGCCTGGAGAGATTGTGTTCTGGCCAGCACAGTTTCCCCTTAGCAAGTAAGAAATTCAAGTAAGAAATTCAATATATGAGATATTGGAGGGGTGGTCTTTTCCCTTGACACTCGTCAAATGATTCTCAGTTTTATTTATTTAAAGTTTCTTTTCTCCCCCCCTCCCTTTCCCATACTGAAATATAGCTCAGAATCATTTTGGCAAAACAGTAATCCGACCCAAGTCTGTCTTCCTTTCCTGATTCTGATTTAATGGACTTCATGCAGCAGTGTGGGCTACTTACCCCTGACTGGTGTCAGCACCTGCATTTTGCCTGGCAAAGATTTCATTGGTCCATGGAGAATTGAGAGAAACAAAAACAACATTCATGAATCAGTTGAGTTTTATTGAAGGAAATAAAAATAATCCCTGGACTGTATAGTGTACAGAATTGTCCTCTGGCATAATTTATAAGGCTATCACATTTACGAGGTAGTTAAAGTGAAGCATTTTGACACAAAATTCCTAAGATTTATTGAAACACAATGTTCCATACTTAAAGCATAACTGAAAATTGTGCATTATGTAGTAAATAGGGCAGAAAAGTATCCCCCAAAACATATTGGAGAAACTGAACTTATCAAAATCGAATCTTTGGCTCTGTGAAAGCCTCTGTTAAGAAAATGAAAAGACAAGGGCACCAGGGTGGCTCAGTTGTGAAGCATCTCCCTTTGGCTCAGGTCATGATCCCAGGGTCCTGGGATGGAGCCCCACAACAGGCTCCCTGCTTGGTGGGAAGCCTGCTTTTCCTTTCCCACTCCCTCTGCTTGTGTTCCTGCTCTCAGTGTCTCTCTTTGTCAAATAAATAAAATCTTAAAAAAAAAAAAAAAGAAGTGAAAAGGCAAGCCACCGATTAGAAGAAAATACATAGGGTTTGTATCTAGAATATATAAATTGCTTTTAAAAATCTCTCTTCCCAAGTTCAGCCATCCATTTAGAAAATGGGCAAGACAGGTGCAAATGTTTCACCAAAGACGTTATAAAGATGGCAAGTAAGCACATGAGAAGATGCATGAGCCATTAGAGAATGCATATTTAAACCACCATACAACACCATCACGTTTACCTCTCAGAATAACAGTGACATGGCCAAGCGTTGGAGCATAGTAACAGGATCACTCATTCGTCACCGCGGGGGGTATAACAATGACATAGACACTCAGGAAATAAATTGGCAATTCCTTAAACTAAGTAATGGACTTAACAATACAGTCATCCTTTATATCCCTGGGTATATATCTCAGAGAAATGAAACTTATTTTCACAGATAGATCTGTAGGTGAATGTTCTTGGCAGCTCTGATAGCCAACTACTAGAAATTCACTAAATCCCTCCATGGGTGAATGGCTAAACATCCATACCATGGAATACCATGATCAACAATAAAAAAGACACGGACTATTGATACACACAATAATTTGCATGAACCTCAAGGCAAAAAGCCAACCTCAGAAAGTTACGTACTGTATGGTTCTATTTATAAAACATTAGTTAAATGACATAATTCGTGAAAGGGAGACCAGATTAGCAGTTGTCATGGGTTAAGGATGGGGGTGGATGTAGCTATGAAGGAGTAGCACAAGGGAGTTACGTGTTGATGGCACTGTTTCATATCTTGACTGTAGGGATGGAAACACAAACCCCCACATGATAAAATGACACAGAAATAAATGCACACATGCACACAAACGAATGTATGTCGAACTGGTAAAATCTAAATAAGCTCTATAATTTGTTCCAGTGTCAACTGCCTGGTTTTCACATTGCACTGAAGTGATAGAAGATGTTAAAGTTGTGGTAAGTGGGGGTGCCTAGGGGGCTCACTGGGTTAAGCATCTGCCTTCAGCTCAGGTCATGATCCCAGGGTCCTGGGATCGAGTCTTGCAACCAGCTCCTTGCTCAGTGGGGAACCTGCTTCTTCTTCTGCCTGCTGCTCTCTCTGCTTGTGCTCTGTCTCTGATAAATAAAAAAAAAAAAAAAAAAAAAAAAAGGTTGGGGTAGGCTGGGTGAAGGGTACACAGAATCTTCCTGTGTCGTTTTTTTTTTTTTTTGTAACTTCTTGTGATTCTGTAATTATTTCAAATAAGTTAAGAAATATTCAAAATAAGAACTTAAGTAATGTTTGTTTCACAGTCTGAGAAGTCCTTTATAATTCTTGGAAGTTAATGAAACCATATTTAATATGTGTTTACTTTAGACAGTTTCATGATTCAGTACTTTAAAAAAATAATTATTACCTCTGTCACATAATACAATTCCCCCAAAGAAGTGTAAGAGAGTCCAACTGATAGAGATCTTGTGATACAGGTCAAATATTTTAGAAAAGTTATTACACACACACACACACACACACACACGCATACATACACACACATATATTATATATTTTTTTCTATTCAAAACTTGAAAACTTTTTTTGATTTGGACAGGTTGGTTACCAAATCTCTTCTTGGGGAGTATTATTCTTTATTACGAGATTATATCTTCTCAAGTTTTAAAATTTGTATATATTTTTTGTCTTTTATCTTAATTTAGTTTTTTAAAAAAGTTTTTTTTAAAAAAGTATAGTTGTTTTAGGGATGCCTGGGTGGCTCAGTCGGTTAAGCCACTGCCTTCAGCTCTGGTCATGATCCCAGGTGGGATGGAATCTCATGTGGGGCTCCTTGCTCAGCAGGGAGCCTGCTGCTTTCTCTGCCTCTGCCTGCTTGTGCTTTCTTTCTCTCTCTCTCTGTCTCTCTGTCTGACAAATAAATAAATACATAAAATCTTAAAAAAAAAAAGTATAGTTGTTTTAAAAAGTATAGTTTAAAAAGTATAGTTATTACTGAAATCTAAAAAGCATACTGTCATACTGCCCTAGTGTATATACAATATAACTCTGTATTAAAATATTTGATTAACATCTTTTTAGAAATTGATCTGTTATAATGAATAGGGCACAGCTGTGTTTATATTTTATTTTTATGCACATGGAATTCTGTTGAAAGAAAGGATAATAATGTTGGTTTCTGTCACACCGAGAATGTGTTGAAATGGCACACATTTTTCTATTTCTCCTCATGTTCTTGATTAGAATTTCTAAATGCCTGGCTTTTCTTAGCTAAATTGGAAGTGGCTTGAAAAAGTCCAGGCTGGCTGATTTTCTAGCACTGTCTTGCGTTTCGCTATGGCAAATGGAATTAATTTCTATTCCACAATTAAAATGTCACAGTTCAGAAACTGATTAAAAAGGAAACACGGGCATGTCCCAAGGAATTCCTTGAGCCTAGTTTTCACGGTTTTTATTTTTCATTTGTTCCAAAATGAGATATTTTCGTCTAACTATGGAATTAGGTCTCCTGTTTATGAGAAAGTGTCTCATTCAGAAACTAGCAGGATGTCATACATTTATTGTAAACTAGTAACTTACTTTTCAAGGAATTCTGCAGTCCCGGAGTCTTGCACACTATAGAGATCTGATCTTCGTCTTCCTAGCTCCTACCTGAAAGCGTCAGTAATGACCCTAATGGCAGCTTCTGACTTAAAGTTTTCCCTGTAATCCACTCACCAGAAACTACAGAGGCTTCTGGTTCTTCTCAAAGAACGCTAAATCCCATAGGCCATCAAACCCACTGATAAATCCACATATTCTTTTGTCCCTCTTACTTAAGGGTTTTCTCTTCTGATTGTTCTGTCTGTGCTAACCTTAGCTTGTTGAGGTTAATGTAGGGCATGAACTCAGCCATAACACCTGGCTTGCAAAAATGTAACACGGAGGCTGCTTGGGGCAAAGGAAGGTTTTGGAGAAGGGCAATGAAGCCCGCGTGACCCCTCTGCCCTTGGAATGCCATAGGCGTTGCCTTCCCGAAACACTCTTAGTTCAAACAGCCACCCTGTGATCTAAGAGACATCTGCATTGTCCCTCAGGCTGTGTGTAGTAGAACATGCAGATTAGCATATCTTATCTTTCTGGGGAGCAGATCCTCCTTGTTTTGGTAAGACCCCTGGTCACACATCACAGGCTTGAGAAACAGTGATAAGGATTTGGGATTATCCTGGAGAATCAATAAAAGCCCGAGCAAAGGAGAGCAAAGGGTCTTAGTCTCTGAGCATTGGCCGTTTTCCCTTCTCTTCTCTTTCACAGCCAAGTTTGGATTAATCTTTCATCCATCTGTACAGGGATTGCTGGCCATTCCTGGCAGTAACTCAACCAGTTTGCTTGTTTGTTTATTTATTTTGAAATATTTTATTTATTTATTTGACAGAGAGAGGGCCCAAGGGAGCAAGCAGAGGGAGAGGGGGGAAGCAGGCTCCCTGCTGAGCAAGAAGTCCAATGTGGGGCTCGATCCCAGGACCCTGAGATCATGACCTGAGCCGAAGGCAGAGGCTTAACCGACTGAGCCACTCAGGCACCCACAACCAGTATATTTAAAACATGTCAAGTCATCTTGAATACAGAGCAAGAATTACTTACATAATGTACTGAAATGACAAAATTTCTCTTTCATGTTAATATTTCAGGCAACATGCAGATCTACATTTTCACATGTGTCTCTGCTCTAGAAAACAACTTCTAGCTTAAACCTTAAAAAGAAATCTCATAACTTTTAAGTTTTTTTTTCTAATTACTAACATAGAATATATTATTTGTTTCAGAGGTCCATGTCCGTGATTTATCAGTCTTACACAATTCACAGCACTGACCACAACACATACTCTCCTCAGTGTCTATCACCCAGCCACCTTCTCCCTCCCACCTCCTTCCACAACAGCAACCCTCAGTTTGTTTCCTCAGATTAAGAATCCTATGGAAGATGTGGTATAGATATACAGTGGAATATTATGCAGCCATCAAGAAAAAAATGAAATCTTGCCATTTGCAACAACATGGATGGAACTAGAGGGTATTACGCTAAGCGAAATTAGTCAATCAGAGAAAGACAATTATCATATATTCTCAGTGACATTAGGAATTTGAGAAACAAGACAGAGGATCATAGGGGCAGAGAGGAAAAAATGAAACAAGATGAAACCCAGAGAGGGAAAAATTGCATAACTTTTAATTATGCTTTCTACTACCATAAATGAACTTTCTTTGTATTTTGTGTTCTGGAGCTGATGGCTATATAATTATGGATTCGCTCAAGGGAACTTGTATTTTTTCCACATAGTTAAGTCATATGGCCGAAATGCCTTCATATACTCTGCTCAACGTCTGTTAGAACCTGGTGCATTTTAGCTGGTAAGTATAGTTATCTGGGAGCTTTGACATATTGTTGGAATCTACTTTGTGACTTAATTCTGGGCCTTTGAAGTTGTCTTGTGGCCGTGGTAAATGTATTCGATAGACCTGGCAGCATCTATTCCTGGATCATGAGGACAGGCTGTGAGCAGAAAGAGCAGAACCCTTTCCATTGACCAATCTAGAGACTCAATCACTTTCTGCCAATGCTTGCCGAAGTATGGTGCTTGACCCCAGGGCACAGAACACAGAACAGACGGTGCTTGTACCCCAGTGTTTCTTAATAGTTATATATTTATGTTTGTGTGTAGTACAGTGCAGGTAAATTTTAAACCCATGATTTCACATCTATTCTTACTTAAGGTGAGTACATTTTATTTAAAGAAAATATGTGAAATAAAATACATAAGACATATAATGTTATGTGAGGGTGCCAAAAATTCTGAAGTATTTTTATTTTGAGTGAGTACATTTTGTGAAATGCTGTTTAAGGTATGGAGAACAGTATTAGTAATAAAATATAAGAAGGGGGCAGAGAAAACCCGGAATGTACAAACATTTATAATAGCAGGCAGATGTTTGCTAATTGTTATCCCATTCAAACTTCTCAAAACCGAGGAGGTAGGAATTGTAACCCACAATCTGCGGTGACAAAGCTCAGCTAAGTGGCAGAGCAAGAATTCAAATACAGGTCTCCCTGCTTCCAGTGCCCATAAATTTTTCTCCTCAAGGTAAGAGAAAATAATGCCTGAGGCCAAAGAGGCATTCAGGCAGCTGCATTTCTGGGTCCGATCGAATGGGCTACTAATAAACTGTTGCTTGTCATGTTTCGTTTTTAATGGAGGCAAAGATTGACCAGTTGTACTTTGCTTTACAAGTGCCACAGTTAATACCCTTCATTTGAGTAGAGCTTTTCAAGGAAAAGCTAAAGGCAGATTGCTATACTACTATTATTTTTAAATTAATTTAGCTCATTGGTTCATCAGATCAAATTATCTACAAAAAAGAAAATAGATGTTCATGGATAACATCATTCTAACTTTGTTCTACTTTTTGTAGTACATAGTTTTCTTTGGAAATACAACATTGTTCTTTGAACTTAATTATGAGATTTGTACTGGAGAAGGGCTCAACTTAATAATAACTAATCACAGGAAACTGGTAATAAGTAGAAATTCAGATGATGAGGAAACACAGTATCAATGTAAAAGACAACTCTTTTAAGAAGGGCTGGTTCAAAGCTAATCTTCATTACCTCCCTCGGAACTGAGTCATATATTTCTAGCACAAATGAGTCTTGATTGTCAAGATTTCATTATAGGCAGTATGTGTCAGGGAGAGTGAGCTGTTCTTCTCTCTCAGGTCTCCAACACACACACTTCACACACCCTCACACTCCCACATGCACCATACACACAGCACACACACACACACACACACACACAGAGCTCCATGGGCCACACATAGCCCTCACAGCACACAAAATGCACACACCATTCCACACACACCCGTACATTCTCACTCACACCACACACAAGCACATGCTCACGCACACACACACGCACACACACACACAGAGTCATGCCTTAGAAACCTGGGAATAAGGGGCAATAATGTCGCCTATTGAGATTTAAAAGAATCCCTGCTTAAAAGTTCAAAGTTGAGTTCTACTACCTTGTCTTAAAGCCCTGTTTCCAAAATGCCAGAGCAAGATTCAGGAGGGGCACTTAACGAAAATACAGTCTGGGAGCTGCCTCAAATTCTGAAGAGCATTCTAGGGAGGGGCCTGAAATCTCTGTGAATCTTGCCTCCCCTTTGAAAGGATGGTTCCCTCCACAGACTTGTCTAACTTGAGGGAGGCGGAGTCTGATTTACCTGAGGCTGGAGAAGCTGTTGTTAGGGAACCCACCTTCGCCAGCCCCTCTGAAGGCCCTCTGGGTTCTCCCACCAGGCACAAGGAGACACTGGTCTCTGGCCCAGCTTTGGGGTGAAGGGGCTCTTCTAAACTGGGGACAAGGGCAGAGCTCCCCTACCAGTATTATCTCTGCTTTCCTGGACCATCTGTGGCAACTGGCCCTTGTGGATCTGGGAACATCCCAGCACTAAGTTAGCCCCAGGGAAAAGATCTAGACCAGAAGCTGAACTGTGGCTTAGAGGCGTCCATGAGCCAGGTTCTTGGCGCCTTGTCCTTCCTCTCTGCAGGGTTGCGGGGACAGGGATGGGTGGGGAAACCGGACAAGGGCTCAAGTTCTTGCTGGAGCTGCTGCAGCAGCAGGGGTGGGTCCTCTGGGATAAAAGGGTTTGGGGTTTACTTCCTAACCCTGCCCACCCATTCCTTCCCTAATGCCTGAGAGAGAAAGGAGGTGGCGGATAGAGATGTGGCATTCTGATAACAACCTGAGAAAGTAAGATAAACTTCTAGACCTCTATAATAAAAAACAAATTTTGATATGCCGGGCTAGAGGAAAGACTGAATATCTTTCTGTTCTCTATATAGAAGATGATATTGAAGAATTGAAGTTGTATGAAGGAGGGATCACAAATATAGGGAGAATATTAAATGGTGAATTAGGCAGTTAATATTAATAAAAATAGGCATTTTTTGTAGATTCACTGTTTTTCTTTTTAAGATTTAATTTATTCATTTGACAAGAGAGATCACAAGTAGGCAGAGAGGCAGGCAGAGAGAGAGAGAGGGAAGCAGGTTCCCTGCTGAGCAGAGAGCCCGATGCGGGGCTAGATCCCAGGATTATGGGATCATGACCTGAGCCAAAGGCAGAGGCTTAACCCCCGGAGCCACCCAGGTGCCCTGTAGATTCACTGTTGATTTTGACATTTATCAGCTTCCTAAATTTGTGAATGTTTGTGATTTCTTTTGTCATTCTAACTAGATAATCACTTTTATACCTAATCTTATATTCCACGCCCCACCCCCCAGGGATCGCCAAATTATATATAAACTACAGTACCAACCAAACCTGGATCTATTCATGGAATTATAGAAAAAGAATAATCACACAATCTTTGCCAGATTCCATCAAAGAACTCTTTATCCAGGAAAGATGCTGCCTTGACCAGCTTATGTGAGTTTCCCTGTTGCTTCTCAGAATTACCATGTGTCAAAAGAAGTCTGTGTCTGTCCATCAGAATGAGATTCCATTAAATAACCAAATCATTTTCCACGTTCATCTGGCCACTGCCCGATGAGGAGGCTTTCCTGGTAGTTTTCTAAGACGAGAGAATCTGCGGGTCAGTGTAGTGGAGTATGTCATTGTTTGACATTTGCTGTATATTAATTACGTATGTGGTTTACTTATCAGTTCACTGTGAGCTTTGTGAGTGTATGTGTTATTATTTTTTTTTAATTTTAAAGATTTTTATTTATTTATTAGAGAGAGAGAAAGAGAGATAGAGAGAGAGATAGATCACAAATAACCAGAGAGAGGGGGGAAGCAGGCTCTCTGCCCAGCAGTGAGCCCGATGTGGGAATCGATCTCAGGACCCTAAGATCATGACCTGAGCCAAAGGCAGAGGCTTAACCCACTGAGCCACCCAGGTGGCCCTGAATATGTGTTCTTGGTGGTAAGGTATCCTGGGCCATGAAATCAAATTTCCAAGCTGGGAAAGCTGTTGCAAGGCTGAGCTTGAACGATGGTGTCTATACCTTATAAAGAACTTATTTGCACTTACAAGAATACGCAAAATTCTTGCCATGCCAGTAAAAACTGTTCCTAAACACAGTTTCAATTTTCTTTTTCCTCTAAATCCTTGTATTTGATGAAAGTGGAGAGCCCTTTTGTCAAAGTTATTTCTTAACTCAGTTTGTAACTTTAAAATGAAAGTCAGTTGTTGTTTTTGTCTTTTGTTCCTTTCCCGAACTTTGAAAGGTACCATTCTTTACAGTTTTCATATGATGTGTAGGAACTATCCCATTGAAATATGTTGCTTTTAACACATGTCACAGACAAACGATATCCCCCCCCCCCCCCCCCCAGATTAGGAAAATGTTTCAAGAAAATTCACATGTAGTCTGAAAATGTGCACGTTTCTTTTCAAAAATAGTACATAGATTTCTACAGTGGTTTTTAGTAAGTGATATGTGCTTGTTCTTCTTTTAAAGTTCATTTGTTGAGTTCAGTTGTTCTGGGGCCTAGAAAATAAAAGACACCTCCTGGATGTTTTTTAATTGAGCTACATCAGCATTAGGAGAGAATGAACTCATAGGGCCTTGTGACCTAATGCAAATGTTACTCCATTTCACAGATGGAAACAAAAATTAGAGAAGAATCACCCAGTATCTTGAGAGTCATCTTCTCTGTCCAATTCCACTAGGTACACAATATTCTTCCTCACCTTCCGCCTCTCATACCATCTGTCTGAGTGGGCTCTTGTTAAGAACTAAACCACATTCCAAAATCAGGGAACTGGGACACCCGCTTAAAATTTAAAAAAAAGCTGTTAGGAAGCAACATTACTCTTTTGTTGTTCTTCTCATTAGGTCATTCAGAGATAAGTCCTAAGAGAGTTTTGGGGTTCAGAATTCCAGAGGTTTGGCTGCATGGGTTCTATCAAAGTGCCAAAGATGATTAGTTTCTTAGAAAAGATTTTTTAGATAATGATCTATCCTGTGATTTCTTTCTCCGAATTTTATTTCCTGTCAGTTTATGAGAGATATTGATGATTGTTATTCTAGAGATGCTGAAGTTTAATGTTTAAGCTCTTTAGTTGGCCAAACTAAATATAATTGCTACTTCACTTGGGATAACATTCTGAAAATCCTAGGCTTTGTCCAAATTTAATCACTTTCGTAGATGCTGTGGTATGCTACCCAGATGCCTCCTTTATGACCCAAGTACTCATTGTCCCATGTGCTGATGGCTCACATCTGAGTACCTCTCGACATTGCTCTCTGCTGAAGGGAGCTACTTCATTGAAGTTTCCAAACTCTCACCAGAGGTAGACCATGTCCAGTGACTGGTGGAGGTGGGATCCTGGGACAGTGGGGGCTCAGCTGTATTGCTTCATCCAGCACAACTCTGAAAGGCTGTTCCACGTTCACAGTACCATGTGGGATCTGGTAGTTCATCTGTTGCACTGCTTTTTTCACTCCCTTAAAGGAAGTGAAATCCTGCTTTTTTCACTCCCTTAAAGGAAACTTATATCCAGAGCATTTCCCAGTAAGATTACTGCACACACATTTCTCTTCCTTAGTCTTTTCCTTGGGGACTTCACCTAAAACAATCATATCTCCCATTATTATTTTTACTTTGAAATCTGAGTTGCCAATTTAATTAATAGATTTGAGCTTCTGATTTTCATTACTTTTTTTTTTAAGGTTATTTATTTATTTATTTATTTGACACACAGAGATCACAAGCAGGCAGAGAGGCAGGCAGAGAGACAGGAGGAAGCCGACTCCCTGCTGAGCAGAGAGCCTGATTCGGGTCTTGATCCCAGGACCTTGAGATCATGACCTGAGCCGAAGGCAGAGGCTTTAACCCACTGAGTCACCCAGGTGCCCTCCTAGCCAATTTCTTGTTACCTCTCTTATGTCAAAGTAATGTATGGCGCTCCCCCCACTGCCGAACACAATGTTATTAATAAAAGTGAGAATGATGACATTTCTCTTTAAGTAAATTGTGTGTATTGTCAAAACCTGCTATTGCCTTTTTTAATTTGTGAAAATCACAAGTTGTCCTTTGCATATGTGACAGTTGAGAAATATAGTAAATCTGACCTTTTGATTTATGAGACTAGAGGCCAGGAATAAAGGCCCATGAAACCCAACTCTGAGGGCAAAATTCCTCTCCAATGCTTTTTGAGAAAAATGCAGAAGCTCATGTTTATTTCAACTTAAGGGCCAGTCATTTTACAAATTTTAACTCAAGCCAGTTTTTCCTTATTTCAAAAGTATATTTTTAAGGAAGCAGTAGTAGATTTTTTAAGTTATGGCTTTGTTTTGTGAATTAGTATAGCTATTTTATCAGTACATTTGGTAGAATTTTTGTGGAATATTTAAAGCCACAAGAAAAACTTCCAACTATATAAAAATATATTTGGTCTTAAAAATAAGCTTAAGAACAATGTATATTGATGGGAGATGGAATTATAATTGGACCAAGAGCCTGCAAGGTCCTTTAAAAATTCAATTTTCTTAGGTTTTGTATGACATGAGGGCATGTCTCATGATCCAAAGAAATGTCATGAAATTATTAAAATGTTCAAGTCATTATTCTATCCAAAGCACTAACACGTCAAAGCAATTGAAATCATACAGTGCTCCGCACCTCCCCCCCACCCCCCCCTTTTTCCTCACACACACACAACATTATACACACGTCCATGAAGTGTGGCGCACCTTAAGGACAAGGTGATCGGGATAGGTTCCCCTTCATCAAAAGTGTGGCAAGCCCTGAAAAATGACGTGACATGAGATGAGCACTGCTCAGGAAATTTATTTTCTCACAGCCTTCAGCTCTCTTGGGCTGTTACTCCGAGGCTGCTCTGTGCCTCCCACTTTATCTCCAGTTCATTCGTTGCACTGTGAGGATCGGCCCCGAGGGGTCCTTTGGGCTTTGGGCCCTTCTGGACTGCAGCAGCTCTCCTTGGACGGACAGCACAAGCCTGCCTCCTTCCCGCTCTTCCCCCAGGGAGTCAGCCTTTTCTTCCCTCTCCCTGCTCCCCCCACCCCACACACCTGCACACGCATAGCTGTGTGAGGGCCTCCAGAGCAGCTTTAACTGAGTGAGGTCCAGCCCATCCCATTTTTGTTCCAAACTGAGGGAAACGAACCACAAAAATCACACCCCTTTCCCCATCCTGGCTGTGCTTCTACCACCCTGCTTTGTTTTTCTTGAGCATTGATGGAGTTTAGTTGTCTAAATGCAGTTATATTTCAAAGGAGGTGTGTGTGTGTGTGTGTGTGTGTGTGTGTTTTGAAGGACTAATTACACAATTCAGCTGTTAAAAAATTTTTTATTTATTTGACAGAGAGAGACACAGCGAGAGAGGGAGCACAAGCAGGGCAAGTGGGAGAGGGAGAAGCAGGCCTCCTGCAGAGCAGGGAACCCAATGTGGGGGCTCGATCCCACGACCCTGAGATTATGGCCTGAGCCAAAGGGAGACACTTAACGACTGAGCTACCCA
Source organism: Mustela nigripes (assembly GCF_022355385.1). NCBI lineage: Eukaryota > Metazoa > Chordata > Mammalia > Carnivora > Mustelidae > Mustela > Mustela nigripes. The sequence goes on along the minus strand of NC_081560.1, from coordinate 61,450,264 downwards.
GGTGCCCCTAATTCAGCCATTTCAAAGAGAGATGTCATCCTGCCAGTTCCTAGTTAGTTCTTACCCAATTTTGAGAATCCATTTAGGTCTTTTCGAACTATTTACATAGATAAACAGTAAAGCATTGCTGTAAGAAAGAACTTGTAGAAATCTGTCCAAGTAGAGGAGTTTGTCCATCTTCAGAGGAATAAAATAAGGTTATCATCATCCTACCTTATGGGGCATCGACCTATCATCGTCCTATCTTATGGGACACACTGATTTTTTAAATACATATTTAATATTTCAGAGGAAATTATATTTACTTTACAAAGAAGCATACCCACATGTCAATGGAAATAAGAATCCAGAGTCGTAGATTTTGATCAAACAGATACTTTAGTCAAAGCTTTTTAACAATTTGAAAGTGGTCTTCAACCAAAATTTTACACAGAAGCAAAATGTGGGTCTTCTCTGATGGTGGTGAAGGGTGGTCAGGGAGTCAGGAGTCAGTGGAGGCCCAACTGCCCTTTCCAACAATGGCCACCATCACCCCTTTAGAGTGTCGAGTGCTCTTCACATCATGATTTGAAAACTATGTATTAGTCCAAACTTTTCATTTATGGAAGAGACTAAAGCGTGGAGTTTTAAGTGACATTTCCAGACTATCTCAGGTAATTTGTGGCAGAGACATGGCTCAAATCCCATATTTCTTACTCATAGATTAGGGCCTCTTTCATGAAGAGACAGACTCTTACATGTCTACCTATGGATCATAATATAAATTTTCAATAATCTATGAATTTAATGGAGGAATAGTATTTTCAAACTGTCCCTTAATTTCCAAACAATTCTGCAACTCACAGTTTTTTGAACCATTTGAATAAAGAGGCTGAGCCCATCAGATATTTGATCAAAACATATTCCATGGGTTTAAATAGAATCTCTTTTATTTAAATTAGTTCCGAATTAAATTATTCCATGGACGGCAAAGAAAATATAAATAGCTCAAAAGCATTTCTGCATTTATCCAAAAACCAAGTTGGCTGCTAGTTGGCAATTTTAAGCTGATAAAGAATAAAGGCCACCCTATTTTAAGCTCTTTATTCAGTTAACTGTCTAAAATGTTTTCAAAGCTCAGGCAAGAAGGCTAGCTGGGTAAACAGAATATTCACAAATAAGTTCTGCAGAGTCCAGTGTAGAAACTGAAGAAGCTAGGGGAATGTTTGGCCTTACAACAACTGTGGAGTTTGAGTCAAAAATAAAAGTACTGCTAGTGATTCCCCATTGACTCAGGGAGTGGCTGCCCAGCCCTGGAAGTCATTTCTTTGTGTGCTGTTTTTAGAGGTTTTGAGCTCTATTCTAAAAAAGAAACATCGAATGCTTGTAGTAGGGCAGTGAGTCTATATTTAAAATTTTTTTTGAGAAGACTATAATTCCAACATCTTTCTTTTATTTTCTTTTTAAAAAATTTTTATTTATTTATTGACAGAGAGTGAGTGCAAGCAATGGGAGCGGCAGGCAGAAGGAGAGGGAGAAGTGGGCTTCTGCTGAGCAGGTAGCCCCCTGGGGAGCCTTGGGGAGCCTCCACGACCTCCATGACCATCTGGAGGCAGATGCTCAACAGACTGAGCCATGGAGGCACCCATCTTTTTTAATTTTAAAGATTTATTTATTTAGGGCACTTGGGTGGCTCAGATGGTTAGGCATCTCAGGTTGTAATCTACAGGTCCTGGGATCTAGCGCCACACTAGGCTCCAAACCTAGTGCTGGGATCTATGCTCCCAGCTCAGCAGGGAGTCTCCTTCTCCCTCTCCCCCTGCTTGTGCTCTCTCTGTCTCTCTCTCTTAAGTGAATAATAAAATCTTTTTAAAAATTGTATTTATTCAAGGGGGGAGGGGCACAGGAAGAGGAAGAAGGAGAGAATCTCAAGCACAATCCACAATGAGCAAGGAGCCCCATGAGGGGCTTGATCCCAAGACCCTGAGATTATGACCTGAGCTGAAATCAAGAGTTGGATGCTCAACCAGCAGAACCACTCAGGTGCCCCCTCCATCATCTCTCTTACTAGTCACTTCCAGTTGGTCGTATACGTGGATTTTCTTATTTGTGGTCAGAGAGCACACTGGCAGACTCTTCAAAGCAAAAGAGGATTTACTCAACTGGGGCTCCACATTATTTGTTCTCTAAGCAAAGAATCTAAGAAAAAATCCCCAGAGTCTGCAAGCACATTCCCTTTATGATTTCACATGAAATCATTGTGTCTGCCTGGAGTCCCTGACTCAATTTAGTGGGATCAAGATGTAAACACATTGGGAAGGACATCCTCCTCCTTTGTATTTTACTCTGATAGCACACGTGTACAGAGGTAGGTGTGACTGAGGGAGTCATTGGCCCACAGAGTCATTGCAGTGAGCCTATGATCAATTGACCATTGCACACTGCTGCCTTACAGCAGGTAGGAGTAGGGGAAGATGGCTGCTGGTAAAATTATTATTAAGGGCGAGGCATTGCATCATTGTAGACATAATAAAATGCTTCCTTTGTAGAAGGGTGTAGACGTCAGAGGCAAAGTCCATGGGCACTGGAAGTTGGCAGGGCTGGCTCACCAAGCTAGGGATGTGGGAAGAACTCGAAGATTGTATATAGTGTCTCTTTCTTGTTCCTTTTCTCCCTAGATATCCAGACTTTTGTAACTCCCTACACCTTTTACTCACAGGATTCTCCCTTTACTATTCTACCCGTAGACATGAACCCTGTACAGTGAATATCCTCCTTGAGATCTTTAGGTGACTTTTGCTCTTCCTGTATTCTGCTGGGAAGATGTTCAACTCTTTTTGGTTAAAGTACTCAAATACAGTGGGTTAACAATAAGCAATGCGGTGAGGGATAAGCTGAATGAATTTTACAGTTAAACAGGCCTGGGATCAATGATTCGTCTTGTATTTTTGGTGTGTCTTTGCACAAGTTCTTTGAATTATTTGAGTCTTATCTGTAAAGATTGGGTAATAATTTAAAACTCGTAGGTTTTTTTTTTAATATTTTATTTATTTATTTGACAGAGAGAGATCACAAGTAGATGGAGAGGCAGGCAGAGAGAGAGAGGGAAGCAGGCTCCCTGCTGAGCAGAGAACCCAATGCGGGACTTGATCCCAGGACCCTGAGATCATGACGTGAGCCGAAGGCAGTGGCTTAACCCACTGAGCCACCCAGGCGCCCCAGTCGTAGGGTTGTTTTGAACATTTGGTGAGGTATGATATATAAAGAGCTGGTATTCAAAAATGTTGGTTTCCTTTTTTCTTCTTTTTAGTTTGCTACCAATGCTAACCCCACACTTATAGATTACCAGTGGTACTAAATCTCCAAAGTATCTGATGGTAGATATTTTGAGCATGCAAGACATCAAAAGTGTAAATTCCCAGGGAACATTCTTTTCCGAGAAGTTCAAGTTATATGTGTGTGTATTTGTATATTAAGGAACATGTGTAGGCACAGGAATTTAATCCTGTGTGTTGTGTTATCTTATTAGGGCTTCAGTTTTTCACCTTGAACTTTACCCTAGAAAGTTGACTCATTTATACTTTATGAAATGGCTCCTACACCTTCTTGCTTTTGGTTAGGTTTGGCCATTGGGTAACCCCTATAGAAAATCCAGTCACTCATTCTCCTTGGTATCTTTCGGAGAATTGCATCGAGCGGCGTTGTTGACTGAGGCCATTAAAGCTCTGATTCCCTCAATGCTTGCTGCTGGTTGTAAATTGGGATGCAAAGAGAGTGACCTCTCTGCTAGATGCCCAAGGGCTACTTGTGCTCACTCTGGAAGGTCACTCAGCCTTTCAATGAGGTGGACATCTCTGTGTGACTTTCTCTGTCCGATTCCAATGATTGCACCTTCCTCCTTGTCCTTATGGAGCTAGGCGTGTGTTAGCTCATTGTAACCAGCTCAGCATTCTCGCACTACTCCCTGTGATTGTCCTACACCCACACTCCTGTAAATAGTCCCTTTGTAAATAAATCCTCCTCAAATTATCCTTCACCATCTGTTTCCTGATTTGTACACCAGTGAACACTGGAGAATTGGAGAAGAGGAGTAATTCCTGTAATCTAAGTTAACAAGGTTTGTAGATCAGAGGTCCAAAATTTATAGTGTGTTCTCTGTGACATGTTTTAACCTGAAGTGTCTCTGAATAATGATCATTATTGTTTAAACCTCTTCTGTGATCTTTCTTAATGATTAATTAATATCACTTGGGAAACAGAATCCAAAACCAGAAGAGAGAAATAAGGATGTGTGGAGTATACTTTCATGTAGACATTCAAAGAAATTTATTGAAATAAATTTTAATTTTTCTTTACAGTTATCCTCTTAATTTTGATGAGTTTCCCTTCAATCTTTTTGAACCTGGGTTATAGAGCTCCCCCAAACCCCTTACACTGGATATTGAGGAAAGCCCCACTTCAGACTACTATTGAAAATTAAACAAATTATTAAGACCCATTTTCTAATTCTATGAATACTCTCTTCTGGTTGCATCTTATTTCTTTAGATTTAGTTTTGGAGAGATTTGGAACGGCAACATTACCTAGGAGAAGAATCATCATGAGTGTTCAGGGGTCTGGGATGAAGACGGCATTGATGTAAGGCCACACCTGACCCAGACATGGGGCTGGTCAGTGGTGGCCTGGAGTGGAGTCTCTCATCACAATCAAACTTAAAAACGCAGACTCCAGATAGAATTAATTTTTTTTTTAAAGATTTTGTTTATTTATTTGACAGAGAGAGATGACAAGCAGGCAGAGAGGGAGGCAGAGAGAGGAGGAAGCAGGCTCCCTGCCAAGTACAGAGCCCGATGCGAGGTCTGATCCCAGGACCCTGAGATCATGACCTGAGCCGAAGGCAGTGGCTTAACCCACTGAGCCACCCAGGCGCCCCTAGAATTCATTTTTTATATGAAAATAGAATCCAAGAAAGAAACGTATTGGGGCAAAGAATTTTTTTTTTTAACTCTCTGAGTACTTTTTCCTTTATCAAAAGACTGATGGTTATAGCAAGGCAATCTTCAAAATACCAATTTATGTTTTTCTCAGGACTTGAAAACCTTATTTTAATTTGAACTTTAAATAATTTTTTTTTTTTTTTTTACTTTACAGTATTCACTTGGCAGCGATTGTTTTGGGAGATGGATTGTACTTACCTGGCAATCTATTCATCTGTTAATACAATAATAAACTTAAATCAGTGCATATTTCACAGAGAACTGGTGATATTGTAGATTTTTGCCTTTTGGTTGGCAGTGCATCAACCCTGAGCATAAGAAGTCTATTGATGAATGTACAGGCTTTTCTACTCAGTACACCTTATGTTAGCAAAGCAGGAAATTGTGCAGTCACAGCACATATGAACACAGAAGGGTAGGATTAGCAGTCTTATGATATGGGAAGTAATACAAAATAATCCAAACAGAAATGATTAGTTTCTCTGTAGCTCTTCAGAGATGTTCCTTTCATAAGACAGCATAATAACTTGTTAAAAACGGGATGGTCTCAGTGACTGTTTCTTTTACTAAGTATTTATTTCCCACAACTATTTGCTTGCGTTCCCACCAAAAACTAAACGAACAAAAACACTTCATTTTACATGTAGTGGGGAAGAACAAGTTACTTCCGTTAGTAGTTGCTTTAAAAAAAAAATCAATCTTCTATGTAGACTTATCTGTGGTTGGGGCATACTATAGGAGAATGATTACAAATCCTTTAACAAGGTCATTAACAAGAACCTCCAAAATTTGAGATGACCATTTTTGGTACACAGACATTTGGTTGAAATAGAGGATCTTAATCTGAGTTTTACTGAAACCAAAATGATTTTTTAAAAATAATGATAATGGTAGAAGTAGTAAGTTTTTTGGATAGTAGCTCTTGTATTGATAAATGTTAACTATGGGGTTTTTTAGGGGTTAGTATTGGCATGACTCAGTCATTCCATTACCTAACATACAAAACATGCTGTGAAAATCCAGTATGTAGGAGGGTGAGGGATAGGACAATGTATCAGATATTGTGTGCTATGTGAGAGGGTAGAAAACAAGATAGGATAGAACATTTCTGAGTGAATCCTCCTGAAATCACCATAGCTCTCAACTAAATAATATAGGAATGGAATTGTCAAGAAATGGAGAGACTGGTAAAATAACAAGCATAAAGATCAGTATGGTACCTTTTGACATAACATACCACAACAGTTAATTGTCCTAATCTTTGAAAAACCCACTATTACTATTATTTCTGAAAATTTTTATATTTGTCAAACCACTTAAAAAAGGTATATCTATATAGTAAAAGGGTTTCCCATGCAAATAAATTCTCCTGCTGCCCTAACCCTCATATTCTGGTTTACTTTCTGAAAGGATAACATTGGTATTGTTTTGTTTTTCCTTATGATAAACATGTGGATTTAATTAGCATACCTTCCTCTGAGACCTTTTTGCTGTTATACTTAGCAGAGGTCTAATATCAGGAAGCTTTCCAGTAATTGCTTGATAATTCTAGAAACCCCGACAAGGCAAAGTCAGGTACTTGGCACCAAAAGTCTCTAGAAGGGGTCCTTCTAATGGTTCCACTCTTTAAAAATGGGCCTGGGAAAACCACTGATGATCTTTTTCTCTCTGGATGTGGACCTGGACTTTGAATTTGGATTTGGGATCAGAATTATCTCATCACCTAAATTTTTATCTTTTATTATTTTTTAAAGTTTTAATTAATTAATTAATTAATTGTGTGTGTGTGTGTGTGTGTGTGTGTATTTGAGAGAGAGAGAGCGAGCATGAGAGAGAGTACACACGAATGGTTGGGGGTGAGAGGAAGAGAGAGAAGACTCCCAATGGAGCTGGGACCCTCCAACCTAGGACCTTGGGATCATGACCTGAGCTAGAGGCAGATGCTTAACTGACGGAGCCACCCAGGTATCCCTCTCTCCACCACCCAACCCATCACCTGAAGTTTGATCTCAAGGATTTGCTTGTATAGTGCCAACCGTAGCTTAACGCTTTAGGCACACATAGTTGCAGGATGGGTATAACCGTGGGGTATTACATTTTTTATGTTGTTATTTCCCAGCTAGATATAAATAGTAGCAAGTGCAAGTGTTGAATAGCGCTGCATTGCAGAATGGTCTCTTCCAGGTTCTTCACTTTTTAACCAGTCAGAAACCTAGTGGGAAGTTTTTGTCAGTGCCCTCCAGTTAGCTGCTGGCATGCTGGTATGGTTTTTAGACTGAACTTTGAGCTGACAGAAACTGGCAGTAAAGATTAGATCTGTTTCCTGCTCATAAACACCCTTCACTCACCTTAGATGGAAGCAGATCAATGGTCAGACATTGCCCCATGTGGCAAGCCCGAGTTGCCAGTAATTGTGTCTGAGTTATGATTCCTGCAGTAAGGAAGCAATTAAGATAGTTTTTGGTCTACTATTACATATGTATGATTACATTTTCCAATGATTAAATTATTTATCTTGAAATAGTTATCGTGATTAAACACACAACACACCCTTGGTCAAAACACTCAACTTGTACAAATGTGTGAAATGAAAAGAAAGTCTCCCACACATCCTACACTACTACCTTCCAAGCCCATCCCTGCTCAAGAAGCAAGCACTGTTAATGGATTCTGACTCATTTTCACAGAATTTTCCATATATGTAAAATACATAATGACATAGTTGTAAAAATATATGAAATTAATTTTACATAAACAGAAATATGTATATGCTTGTATAATATGTATGTATATGTATGTGTATATATAATATTTATATAAATATATGATGTATATTGCAGAGTGCTATTTTTACTGAACATTTATTTTGGAGACTTTTTTTCATATCACTCTTGGATCTATTTCACTATACTTAACAGTGGTCTAATATACATTTATTTACTTAATCAGGTTTGTATCAATGGACATCCACATTTTATCTAATATTTGGCTTTGTTTCTTTGCTTCTTTCTTTTTTTTAAAGATTCTATTCATTTATTTGACAGAGGAAAACACAGGGAGAGAGGGAACGCAAGCAGGGGGAGTGGGAGAGGGAGAAGCAGGCTTCCCTCTGAGCAGGAAGCCGGATGCGGGGCTTCATCTCAGGACCCTGAGACCATGACTTGAGTTGAGGGGAGATGCCTAATGACTGAGCTGCCCAGGTACCTCTTTGTTTTAGTTTCTTTCTTTTTCTTTTTCTTTTTCTTTCTTTCTTTCTTTCTTTCTTTTTTTTTTTAAGATTTTATTTATTTGACAGAGAGAGAGAGAGAGAGATCACAAGTATGCAGAGAGGCAGGCAAGAGAGAGGGAAGCAGGCTCCCTGCTGAGCAGAGAGCCTGATGTGGGCCTTGGTCCCAGGACCCTGAGATCATACCTGAGCCAAAGGCAGAGGCTTAACCCACTGAGCCACCCAGGTGCCCTGGTTTAGCTTCTTTCTTTCTTTCTTTTTTAAAAACTTTTGGGAAAGATTTTATTTATTTTTTTGTTAGAGAGAGAAAGAGCACAAGTAGACAGAACAGCAGGCTGGGAGTGGGGGGAAGCAGGCTCCCAGCTGGACAGAGAGCCCGATACGGGGCTCGATCCCAGGACCCTGAGATCCTGACCTGAGATGAAGGCAGAGGCTTAATCCACTGAGCCACCCAGTTACACTGTTGGTTTAGTTTCTTGAATGAATACCCTCTACCTCCATTTTTTGCCTACATAAATGTGTTTTTCTGCAGAGTTGTTGAATGAAATGTTTGCCATTAGACCTTTAAAAAAAATTTTTTTTTTTTTATTTGAGAGAGAGTGAGTGCATGAGCACACAAATGGGTGGAGGGGCAGAGAGAGAAGCAGACACCTGCCGAGCAGGGAGCACTATGTGGGGCTTGATCCTGGGACCCTGGGACCCTGGGATCATGAGCTGAATGGCTCAAGTCCTGGGACCTGAGCTGAAAGCAGATGCTTAACCAACTGAGCCATGCAGGTGCCCCTGCCTTTAGAATTTTGATAGATAGATAATGTAGATATTGCCAAATTACCCTCCGAAGAGACTGCACTGTTTTCACTGAAACCAGCAATGGTCATAGTTCCTATTTTTCTATGCTTTGCCAATACTATATCAATATTTCTCATCTTTGCCTATTAAAAAGTAAAAAAAAATATATATACTTCATTTCTGTTTCACAGTCCTATCTATACGATCTCTCTTTTTTCTGCCTTGAGTTAGTGTTGCCATTTGCTTGTTTTTCTAGTGGTTTGTTTGACAATTGCATATCAAGGCAATTAAAATGTATTTACATGTGTTGTAAATAAACTCTTCCAGGGTTTTATTCTTCTTTTGACTTTGTTAATTAAATTTCTAGCTATGTGGAGACTGGTAATGTTTATGAAAATAAATCTATTAATTATTTCCTTTATAGGGTGCCAGATTTTATGTCATTTTAGAATGGCCTTGGGATGCCTAGGTAGCCAAGTTGGTTAAACATATGACTCTTGTTTCTAGAAGCTCAGGTCATGATCTCAGGGTCATGAGATCGAGCCCTGTGTTGGTCTCTGCTCTCAGCCAAGAGTCTGGTTGAGATTCTCTCTCTCCCTCTCCCTCTGTTCCTCGCCCTGCTTGTGCTCCTTATCTCTCTAAAATAAATAAAGCTTAAAGAAAAAAAAAAGGACCTTTCCATTCCAAGTTTTTTGTTTGTTTGCTTTCCTAAGTGCTCATTGTTTTCCTAGCTTAGTTCTAGTTTCATATTTTATTTTGAAATATTTCATATATTTGAAATGTATTTTTATATAAAGGGTCTCAGTTTTCCTACTAAAACAACTAATTTTCCCAGTATCAGTATTGATGTAACCAGCCTTTCCAGATAATTTGTAAAGCCAGCTCTATCACATACTGAACGATCACATACATTTGACTCCAGTCTGGGATTTTGCTCTCATGCTGTGTTTGTTCCCGAAGCACTGTCATGTTTTAAAGTATATGTTTTAGCTACATGAAGGCAAGCTCTCCATGACCACACTTTCATGTTTATTATAGCTATGCTAGCATCCTACACTTTGACACATTTATTTTCCATTTTCCCCATAGAATTCTTATCAAGTTTCAAAGTATACAATTCATTTGTACTTTTGGTGATTACATTGAATTTATGAATTAATTCAGGGGGATCTCCTGTCTTTGCCATATTGTGTATTTACATATAAGAATGAGATATATTTCTATTTATGTATTCCTTATTAGAATTTTCAAGTTTTCTTTACCTATGTTTTATTTCAGAATATGTTTATTCTTATTATTTTATAGCTGTGATGCTTTTGTGAATGGTAACATTTCTTTTTTTGCATTATACATATGTATTTTTTTAATATAGGAAAGTTATCAATTTTGGGGAACTAATTTTTTTTAAGTATCCACATTAGTAAGACTTCTTACGGCTTTTGATAATTTTTCAGTTGATTATTTTGTGTTTTTCAGGTAAACAGAGTTGTCCCAGGGAAGATACACACATATGTATGTATATGTGTAGGTATATATTTATATATGTAAATTATATAAATTATGTATATACGAATATATGTGTAGATATTCCCTATATATGTATATGGCACTTTTAGTTTTGAACAGATAATATACCTATTTCAAAAAAAATTGTCAAGTACAGAAGAGACACAAAAGAAAATACTAAAAACCTCCTTCCCATACCTATCTCTGGACCCCAAAGGCCCCTCATGAGTTAACATATGTTATTACTTCTTATTAATCCTTTCAGAATTATTCCACATATACACTGGTGAATACAAAATACCCTCGCTTTCTGCACAAATGATGGTGTGCTGTACACACTGCTCTACACTTTATTTGGGGGGTAGATGTGCATGGGTGAGGAAAGAAAGGCTCCAAGCCCAGATGTTTATGATTTCCTTCTTGGTGAAGAGATCTGTTTTCTTCAGTTCTTACTCGCAGTCTACCGTCTGTCTTGGAGGTCAGACATAAAACCCTGGGAGGTGGGACTGGAAGGCAAACCAGAGAGACAGAGGCCATAGAGCACTTGACTCCATCCTCCTGAACTACCATGGCTGTTGGGCTAACCTGGTCTGCCTATCGCCCTTTTCCCATTAGATTTTTTCCATAGAACTCCTACTTCCCTGTGGAGCCAAAGCAGTGCTCTATCAGCCATTCCCCTGACAAATCTGGATCCAGTTGTCGGCTCAGGCACATCAGTGTGCCAACCAGCAAAACAAGATGATCAATACTGGAATATGAATGACCGCACTAGAACATTCTGGGAGTGGTCACTAACTCAGCCCCAAGTCTCTGCAGGATGTGACCTCAGAGATTCAAAAGAATACCGTACTACCCTAAATCGTAAGACACTCCCCCGCCATCTTGTAGCATCGTTAGTTTTCTTTTACTTCCCCTCCAACAATATTCTTGGAAACTGATTGAGGAATAAATTTGGCTTTAATTTTTTCCCATAACAAATGAGTTTAGTTTTGCTTGGTGTCAAATAGAATATTTCTTATGTAATGGAGTAACAAAGTTTTAGTTACAGCAGATAAATGGTGGAATTGAATCCCATGGGTGCAACATTGTATGATTGAGAATACAGTATCAGAATGGAAGCTTTAGAGGGAGAATATGATGGTGTGATTTTTTTTCTGCATTTTCTTTAAATGCATGTCTTTAAAAAAAAACAGCTTTATGGACATATAATTCATGTGCATGTCATTTACAATTTAACATGTACAACCCAATGGTTTTTAGTATATTTACATAATTGTGCAACTATTCATCAAATAAAATTTTAGGACATTTTTATCATCCTCCCAAAAAAGCTTATATACTTTGGCAGTCACTTTCTATCAGCGCCCTGCATTTCCCCTCTCTCCTGCTGTGGCCCACTCCTGGACAACCACTGGTCTATCTTTATAGCTCTGCCAGTTCTGGACATTTCATATACATAGAATCATACAATATATGGCCTTTTTTTTTTTTTTTAAAGATTTCATTTATTTATTTTGAGAACCAGAGTGTACGCCAGCAGGGAGAAGGGCAGAGGGAGACGGAGAGAATCTCAAGCAGACTCCATGCCTAGTGCCCATGGCCATTTGTGACTGGTTTCTTTTGTTTGTATAATCTTTTAGAGGCTGAGCCATGTGGTAGCAAATATGAATGCTCCATTCCTTTTTGTTGACAAATATTTCATTGTCTGGATATGAATGTGTCATATTTTGTTTATTTATTTACCAGTTTTTGTACATTTGGGATGTTTCAACTTTTTGGCTATTATGAAAAATGTTGTGATCAACATTCATGTACAAGTCTTTGTGTGAGCATATGTTTTCAATTTTCTTTAATTTATTATCTAGGACTTGAATTGCTGGGTCATTCTAGGGTCAGTTGAGGAACTGCTGTGCTGTTTTCCAAAGTGAGCATACAATTTTACATTCTCACTAGCTATGCACAGGGATTCCAATTTCTCTGTAGCCTCATGAAAAGTTTATTGTCTGTCTTTTTTTTACTATAACCATCTTAGTGGTTGTGAAATGGCATCATTGTGGTTTTGATTTTCCTAGTGACGAATGATTTTGAACATCTTTTCATGTTCTTAGCCATTTGTATATATTTTGGGGAGAAATGCCTATTAAAATTAACCCCTATTTTTAATAAAGGTATTTGTCTTTTTGTATTATTAAGTTGTAAGGGTTCTTTATATTTTCTGGATCCTAGACCCTTATCAGATTGATTTATAAATATTTTCTCCTATTCTGTGTTTTCTTTCTTCATGATAGGCGGCAAAAAATTTTCAAGTTTGATGAAGTCAAAATTGTCTATTTTGCCTTTTGTCACTTGTGCTTTTGATGCTATTTATAGTTTTAGTTCTTACAGTTAAACCATGATCCAGTTTGAGGTAATATTTCTGAATGCGCAGTGGTGTGGTGTGAGGTAGGTATTTAATTCCTTTCTTTTGCATGTGGGTGTCTGTTGTAATTTTAACATAGGTAAATGGTGCTCAGCATGGAAGCCATTGCCTTATTTGAGATCACCAGAGGTCTTTAATTCTCTCAATAAGAACTATAGTCATCGGATGACATAGAATTGACATTATGATGGGTCAGTTAGAGATCAACAGGGAAAACACTTAGGCTTTATGTGCCATTTTATATCCTGTGTCAAATTCACTTATTTAAAAAAAAAAGTTCTTAGGACAGGTTGTGGCTTGTTTATTTTGCAAAGTTATAGAAACTCTAATGCTCTAAGGACTTAGAGCATAGCAGGAATAGAAACCTTTTCTTTCTTTCTTTCTTTTTTTTTTTTTTAAGATTTTATTTGTTTATTTGACTGACAGAGATCACAAGTAGACAGAGAGGCAGGCAGAGAGAGAGGGAAGCAGGCTCCCTGCTGAGTAGAGAGCCTGATGCAGGACGATGCAGACCCTAAGATCATGACCCTAGCCAAAGGCAGTGGCTTAACCCACTGAGCCACCGAGGCGCGCCAAACCTTTTCTTTCTAAGTCACTTCTTTGTTAGGATGCTAGGAAAAACTCATTTAGCTATTCCTGTAACAAGCCCAGAATTCAGAAAGTTTTAGCTCCTCAGATGGCAAGAAGAAAACTTCAGAGCAAGCTAGAATAAAAGTGAAAGTGTTATTTTGACTGCTCTGAAAAGGTATGTTTATTTAGTAGTTCTTATCTTTGTTTTTCTCCGGGGCTTATGATGCAAGCACTTAAGTTCAAATCAAAGGAATTAAGTCTTTTGCCATGGAGATTTAAAAGGGTCCAACTCTGTGCTCCCAGAAAGGACAATGAATCTTCTTAAAGGAAATACATGTCTATGAAGAGAATTTTAATGTTTTTTCCTTTCAGTTAAGAGCAGCATCAGAACTGGAAATTGAAGGTGCCAAATTTTGAAGAAAGAGGCCAATGACATTTGGATGGTACAAAATTAACTATTAAAAAAAAGCATATTAAATAAAGTTTAGTATATAAAAGGTAAAAGTGGTCAGTACAATTCATCGATGCCCAGGCCATTTAAAATAATTTCAATAGGTAATATTTGGTGGAACAATTCCACATGAATGTCTTCATGTTTGAATATATCAAATTTACCCTCAGAGTCAATAGAATTCATTGAGTGTTGTATAAATCAGTCAAGTCCAATCGTCTGTGTGGATTCTGGATGACTGTTTGGAGAATTCAAAGGTACTGGAAGAACAACAGCAATCCATCATCAATCAGTTCAGCCTTCGGTTGCCTAACATTTGGTCTTGAATAGATATTCTCTCATTGTCTCTGTTACTGACAGCAACTAACCCAGAAAGTTTTAGTCTGGTGCTTCCAACGAGCTTGGGTAAACATACACATCTCTCTCTCACCTGTCCATTATCTATTTTTTTTTTTTTTTTTTGTAGTTAAGTCATGAAGTTTCCATCCTGCTTTTATATCCACTATAACTACTGAGAGTGATTTTGCTCTAATTCATTTCCCTCTGGCTGTCGGAGGGGCGGGGTGCACTGGAGCTGGTGATTATCCTCAAAACACTAGGGGAGGAGATGCAATTATGCCAGTCAGCGTGGACTCGGGGCAAGCTGGCGCTACTTGCTTGCAGTGGGCGTTACTCTGAGGTAGTAAGCCCTTTCGCACAATGTTGACTTGTTCACTCAGGAGAAACAAAATCAGGGAAGTCCAGGAGTGGAATTAAATGTGATGAATCAGCACCACTTAAGAGAAGTAGTGAAGCAAAAAACCAAAAAATAATTTAGCAAAATGGCTTTTGAAATGATTAAAATTAATTATAGCCTCTGGCAAAAGTTTCACCCTAAGCCAAGGCGCCTCTTGTCTCCCCTCAGCTTGCCAAGTATTTTAGTCTTGAGCACCCCATCTTGCCCTACCTTCCCTTCCCTAGTAATGCCCCGTGTCCCCCACCTTGGCTACCTGGTGTTCCTGGAGGCATCCTGGAACCCCCTTCTACTCCAGCACCCCACATTGGTCTCTAGCAACCCAAGATTTATTTCAACATTGCTCTGAGGGCTGACTTATTTAAGAATGCTTGCTTTCCTGTCACTCACACTCTGAATTTATCTGCCATGACCTGAACCTGAGAAAGGCCAATGGAAGCTGGAAAGAGGGGAGGTGGTGCCATGACAAGCCCTTGGAAGAATTACTTTAGGACAGGTAGGTTCTTGTCCTCCATGAAGCCAACCCCTTTTCGCCAATGAGGGCTGAAAAAGGCCAGCTCTACTTAGTGTTAAATAACACACTCTGCTCTAAAAGCCTTCCTGAAAAATTGAATATACATCTTTTGAACAAAATGGCTGTGGAACTTTTGCTTTCATACAAATGAGTCTTTAAAAGGGATTGCTTTAAGGTTCACATAAGCACTGCTGCTCTGGCTGAGTGTTCATGTCAAATAACTGTGCTGTCCCTTATCCCACGTTACTTTCTAATTCCAGGTGACTTCACAATAAGAGAGTTTCCTCTGACATTTGGTAATTATATTAGTGATTAATGTCTCAGAGGATGGGATTTATATAACCATGAGAGAAGCAAGACCATTTAAGGGATAGTGGTGTTTTCAGGTGCATGCTGACCAGTGAAACCTAGCAGTCATTCCAGTATAGAATCGGAAAGAAGCTGATGGATCTAGGTTCCTTATTTTCCAAATGAGAAAAATAACCTTCAAGGCTTGACCAAGTAACAGAGCAAAGCAGGCATCAAAACTTAGCCCTCCTGGTTTTCAGCTCAAATATTGTTAATGGAATGGTAGGATTCTGGTTCTCCCTGGTTCATCTGTGGATCCCCAGTGCTAGCCATGCATCCATATTGTCTTAGAGAACCCTGCTTTTCTTCTCTGGGCTGAGGAGAAGATGCATGGGGATTGAGAGGGCTTCAAAAGTTCTATAGAAAATGATAATTGTGATTTTTCTCCAGGAAGATTTGGGGAACCAATAGTAGCCACAGAGGAGAGCAGGAGTGGTCAGTGCAAAGGAATCTAGAATTAATAGTTTCCATTTTATAGGATCAAAAAATAGTGCATAGGGACCTGGGTGGCTCAGTCAGTTAACTGGTCTGCCTTCAGCTCAAATCATGATCTCGGGGTCCTGGGAGGAAGCCCTGCATCGGGCTCCCTGCGGGGAGTCTGCTTCTCCCTCTGCCTCCGTCCACCCCCGTTCCCCCAGCTCATGCTTCCTCTCTCTCGCTCAAATAAATAAATAAAATCTTAAAAAAAATTTTTTTAAAGATTTTATTTATTTGACAGAGAGAGACATAGCAATAGAGGGAACATAAACAGGAGGAGTGGGAGAAGGAGAAGCAGGCTTCCCGCTGAGCAGGGAGCCTGACATGGGGCTTGATACCAGGACCCTGGGATCACGACCTGAGGTGAATCAGACACCTAATGACTGAGCCACCCAGGCACCCCTTTAAAATTTTTAAAAAAAATATTGTGTAAGGAAAAACCTGGGACACAATCAATTTCCCGAGGTTTTTGGTAGTTGTTGTTGTTTGTTCTGATTCATTTTAAGGCTAATTCTTGTCTCATATACTATTTAGTATCTCCCTAAGTAATTAGCCTTCTGTCATAAGGCTGATTCTGATCCCCTCATGAGTCTAGTGTCTTTCTTAGAAATTTGGGATTACCGTCACTGTGGAAATATTCTCTTAAAAATTAAGTAAGCAAATTTATTGTTATTAATTTGGGAAAATATCACTTATTGGTCTCTAATAATTAAATGTATTTATGTATTAAATGTATTTTGTATAATTACATATGTAGTATATCAATATAGGCTTGTTCAGTCATTGTAGATGAAGCTAAAGTCCCTGGTGACCACATCCATAATCACTTCTCAGAAATGACAACTTACCAGTTTGGTGGGGATTCTTTCATAATTATTTGTATGTGTATACATACATATATGGACATCACTGCCAAACACATGAGTTTGTTTGCTCTTTTTTTTTTTTTTTTTTTTAAAGATTTACTTATTTATTTGAGAGAGAGAAAGAGGAAGAGCAAGTGAGAGCGCTTGCAGGTTAGGGACAGAGGGAGAGGGAGAGAATCTTAAGCAGATGGGCCATGGAACTGGGACCCTGAGGCAGCTCAATCCCACGACCCTTGATTCATGACCTGAGCCAAAGCCAAGAGTCAGATGCTTAACCAAATGAGCCATCCAAGCATCCCTGTGCACTCTTCTTTTAAAATGCAGATTATAGCATAGTGTACATAATTTTTTTGCTACTTGATTTCCCTTTTTTCCCCCCAACCATATGTCTTGGAGATTTCTCTATGTTAGTATATGGTAGATACAGCATGGTTTATTTAACTGCTCCTCTATTTATGGACATATAGGTTATTTCTGACTCTTCTTTAAAAATTGAAGTGTAATTGGCATACGATATTCTAATAGTTTCAGGTGTACCTGATAGTGAACTGGTATTTTTACATAATACGAAATGGTTCCCCATAAGTCTAGTCACCATCTGTTATGATGTGAAGTTTTACAATATTATGGACCATACTATATTCCTCATGCTGTAAGTTATATCCCTGTGATTTACTTATTTCATAACTAGAGGTTTGAGGATTAAACTAGGATTCATAACTAGAGGATTAAGAAATCTCCTTCACCTATTACACCTGACTCTCAACCCCTTCCCTCTCTGCTCACCAATAATTTCTTGTATTTATGAGTCTGTTTCTGTTTTGTTTTGCTTGTTTTGTTTTTTGAGATTCCACATATATGGTACTTGTCTTTCTCTGTCTGAGTTGTCACTTGGCCCAATATCCTCTAGGTCCATCCATGTTGTTGCGGATGGCAAGATTTCCTTCTTTTTATGGCTTAGTTATAGTCCAGTGTGTGTGTGTATCACCTCTTCTTTATCCATTCAGTTATCAGTGGACTCTTAGTTTGCTTCCGTGTCTGCTATTATAAATAATGAAGCATCAAAGAACTTACTGTTACTGTTTTTTTTTAAGATTTTATTTATTTATTTGACAGAGAGAAATCACAAGTAGGCAGAGAGGCAGGCAGAGAGAGAGAGAGAGAGAGAGATAGAAGCAGGCTCCCTGCTGAGTAGAGAGACTGATGCGGGACTCGATCCCGGGACCCTGAGATCAGGACCTGAGCCGAAGGCAGCGGCTTAACCCACTGAGCCACCCAGGTGCCCCTGTTACTGTTTTCTTCTAGAAGTTTTATGTTTTCAAGTCTTACATTCATGTCTATGCTCTATTTTAAATTTATTTTGTATATGGTGCAAGATAGTGGTCCAGTTTCATTGTTGTATGTAGCTGTCCAGTTTTCAAGAGGCCGTCTTTTCCTCATTGTGTATTCTTGCCTCCTTTGTTGAAGAGTAATTGACCCCATATGTGTGGATATATTTCTGGGCTTTCTTCTAGTCCATCGATCTATGTGCCTGTATCATACTGTTTTGCTTACTATAGCTTTGTAGAATAGATTATTTTCAATTCTTAATGATTATAAATAATGTTGTAGTTTACATTCCATATAGTCCTTTCTTCTTTTTTAAAAATAATTTTATGTATTTTTAAAATTTTAATTCCAGTATAGTTAACACAGTGTTTTATTAGTTTCTGGTGTACCATCTTTCAGTGATTCAACAGTGCTATAGGTAACCCAGTGCTCACCAAGATGAGTGTGCTCTGAATCCCTTCACCTATTTCCAGCCCTTTTTGTTCTTGTGTTCCTGTGTTAGTATGAGTGTGCACAGAGCTGGCAAATCACACAGTGAGCATAAGTTCTTATTTTAACAGATTCTACAGCTCCCCCTCCCAGGTGCCTGCATCATAGAGAATGAAAGTGAGAGTGCCACGTTCCCTTCACTCGTAGTGAAGGGAATAAGTTCTTAGGAATTAAATTCTTAGTATTTTAATTTAAAAAAATTATTTATTTATTTGACCGAGAGAGACAGTGAGGGAGGGAACACAAGTAAAGGGGAGCGTGAGAGGAGGAAGCAAGCTTCCCACTGAGCAGGGAGCTGGATGCGGGGCTCGATCCCAGGACCCCAGGATCATTCCCTGAGTGAGAGGCAGACTCTTAATCGACTGAGCCACTCAGGTGCCCCTATTGTTAGTATTTAAAAAATTAGTGGGTGGTGACAAGTTTGTGTTGCTCGTGATATTAAGTAAAAAAAAATTTTTTTTTGCTATCCCACTGTTATCTATAATGTTCACTGTGATATTTTAATTGAATAGGATATTCCTTATTATTCCTGATTTGCTAAGAGCTTTTCTTGTTTTGTATGAAAGGACATTGACGCATACTGAAATTTTTTCTCCATCAACTTCTATGATAAAAAAGACTTTATTCTTTACATTTTTAATGTAGATATTATGGTAACACAGTATCTTATACTAAATATTTTTCTATTCTTTGAATAGACTATAGTTATGCTATATTAATTTGTTTGTATGTTGCTATATTATGTTTGCTAATATATTTTTCAGGATTTTTGAATCTATATTCATAATATTCTCCTCTTACGCAGTCCTTGCCTGATTTTGTTTTTGTTTTTTTAAAGATTTTATTTATTAATTTGACAGAGAGAAATCACAAGTAGATGGAGAGGCAGCCAGAGAGAGAGAGGGAAGCAGGTTCTCCGCTGAGCAGAGAGCCCGATGCGGGACTCGATCCAAGGACTCTGAGATCATGACCTGAGCCGAAGGCAGCGGCTTAACCCACTGAGCCACCCAGGCGCCCCGCCTTGCCTGATTATGATTCCAGTGTTAGGAGAGCCTTAACAAATGAAGTTTTGGGTAGCTTTTTCTGTTTTTCTGTAATTGGAACAATTATATAAGGTTAAGGATTAATTTTTTTCTTGTCGATTTAGTAAAACTAATGAAAATATCAGACTTTATTTTTGCTTATCCTTTCTCCCTTTTTTCTTTTGAAGATTTAATAACCTTTTCAAAATTTAAAACTCATCTTTTTTGAGTGCTCTATTACCTATGTTTTATTAGACCAAATTTTTCCACTCTTAGTTTGTTGCTTCTCTCATAGTATTGGTTTTCCCTGAATGATTGGAAATTCTCGGTTGTAGAATTATCTTCTTCCTGAGGTCTGCTATTAGACTATCTGTTAGTTCTAGCATGATTTTTGTAGAGCAGGGACAATTACCAGTTGGAGGTTAGGAGATTTGTAAACCTTCAATACATGCATTTTAATTTTTATTTTTGCAATGCGGTGCCAGGATGTCATTAACCTAGAGAAATTAGTCACGTGTGACTTCCTGTGTGGCTTTCCTGCTGTGCCATAGAAATTAAATTTATGAAATAGAGCACCAGTGGTGATGATGAGAGATGAGACGGGGGAAGAGGGAATGGCAGTTTGTGAGACTCTACAGATTAATTTTTTCTTATGCTCTATCTATATCTTCAAGTTGATGTGGTCTATTACATAAGAGGTTACTAGCAGTCAGCTAGAAATAAGACTTTTGATTAAAGTGGTTAAGCAGGGCGCCTGGGTGGCTCAGTGGATTAAGCCTCTGCCTTCAGCTCAGGTCATGATCTCAGGGTCCTGGGATCGAGTCCCACAACGGGCTCTCTGCTCAGCAGGGAGTCTGCTTTCCCCCACCCCCCTCTCTGCCTACTTGTGATCTCTCTCTGTCAAATAAATAAATAAAATCTTAAAAAATATTAAGTGGTTAAGCGCTTAGGGCAAGAAAAAATAAAAGTTAATTTAAGGAATGGTAATAGCAGGTATTGATTAATTTATGAGAAAAATATCTCAGATTTTATATGTAAATTGATAGATTTTAAGGTACAATTTGGTGATATGTATCAAATCATTAAATCTGTGAATAGGTCAGGCAATCTATGTCTAAACACTTCTTTGAAGGAAATTTTTTGAGCAGAAAAATGCTCAAAGGTGAATTCTGAAAATGTTTATCAAAGCATTATTGAGAATAGTTAATAAGATTAAAACAGCCTAAATACCCAAAGATAGGGAGATGATTAAACAGAGTTCTTCAAGGTACATATTTTAGAAATTGAGTAAGTCAGAACATTAGTGGGGTTTTATCAAATAAAAAATTCAGTGGCTTTTTTTGTTTTGTAAATGCATCGTAAAATATTCCACTTTTGAAAGTGCATGATTTGAATTAGCACACTGAACACTCTGAGAAGTCCTGCAGTTAAGACTTTTACAACTGTTTTAATTTTGATCCCCATCACTCCCCTCTCCCCTTCTTGTAATTTGGAACATCTTGAAAGACTTTCAGAAAGTAGTTTGGAAAACAGTGTTAAGAAAGTTTTGTTAGATCCATTCAATAAAAACACTACCCAGTAATAAAGAATTTAATGAGGCATGTTTATTAACAAAGAAAGTTCTAGTAATATATATAAGATCATATTACTAACTACATATGTGTATGTATTATATATTATATAGGCACATGTATATATGTTATATATCACATATAACATATATTAAGCAAAAGGAAGCCTCTATAGAATGATAACACTTGTAAAATATTTCCATGTGACAAATTCATAGGAACATTCTGGAAGAATATATATTAAAAGGTTAAAAAATGTTAATGTGGTAAAGAAATTATGAATGATTTTATTTTATTTATTTGTATATTTATTTTTAAAGTTCTTTTAAAATTTTTGCACAAGAGAAATACTGATTCATAGCCAGGACAAAATAGTCCCATTACAAACTATGGAAGTTTGGAGGTAATTTTCTTTAAGGGCTCAAAATTTCGTTATAGAGAGAGTTTAAAAAATATTTTTGAATGATGGTAGCATTACTAAAGTAATAAGTACATGACATCATTGAGTAAATAAGGTGTAGTTAAGGTAGAATAATCTTATTTATATGTAAAATGTTGATTTTTAGAAATTCAAACAAACACTATAGTGATTTTTTTTTTTTACCCCAAACATACTTGAATAGTTAATTAATCTCCACATTCAGAATTAATAGTAAGTAAAAACTTTTTGTATTCAATAACATACCTCAGTTGACTTTGGCTTTGGATAAAAGTAAAAAATTGTTCAAGTTTAAATAAGTTATATTATTCAATTAAAACAATTAAAATGCCATCCTTAATGTCACTTGCTTCTTCACTTAGTTGACAACTCTGAGTGAACTTGGTTTTGTTCAAAGGGCACAGCCAGTGTCTCCTACAGCAGTGAAATGGTTTTGGGCTTTCTCACAACTTCATAATTTGATTTTATTCTTCTGTTCTTTCAGCCAAATCCTCTTTTCATATTCCTCAAAGTTTATCCTATAAGGGTCCTTTGAAGTCAAAGGCAAAACAAGATTTGGATAACTTGCTTTTTTCACATCTTAGTTTTGTTTTTAAGACTTTTTTTTTCTCTGTCCAGATCAGTTTTGCTAAACACCAGATGTATTCTCAAGGCTCAGGTAAGTATACACCCCAGCACAAAGGTACCGGTGGTTTTAGTGATTTTCCGTGATGAGAGAAAAGGAGGCGTGCACAGGTGGCTCCATTGGCTCAGCGGCTGGCCTTGGCTCAGTCATGATCTCAGGGTCCAGGACCTCAGGTCCTCAGCCCCATGTTGGGCTCTGCTCAGCAGGGAGTCTGCTTCTCTCTCCCACTCTCCCTCTGCCCTCTCCCTCTCTCAAATAAATCAATAAAATCTTTAAAAAAAAAGAAAGGAGGGACGGATATATATATATATTTATATATATACACACACACACACACGAAATATATATAAAATGTGTATTTTATATATATGTATTATGTATTTATATATAAATACATATATAAAAATTATATAAATATAAAAATATATATTTACATATATACATATAAATATACATATAACATATGTATATTATCTATATATGTGTATCTCTGTATATTATTTTATATTATATTATCTATAAGATTAACAGAAGAAAAACTGTCATAAGTGTGTTTGCTGTAGAAAACCTATATGCCAGATGCCTGGGTGGCTCAGTCGGTTGAACATCTGCCTTTGGCTCAGGTCATGATCCCAAGGTCCTGGGATCAAGTCCCACACTGAGCTCCTTGCTCAGCCAGGTTCATGCTTCTGCCTCTGCCTGCTCTTCTCCCTGCTTGTGCTGGTTCTCTTGATCTCTCCCTCTCTCTGACAAATAAATAAAAATCTTTAAAAAGAAAAAAAAAACCAAAAAACCTATATGCCAAGATAGGCAAAGACCTCTTACCAGAGCTATGCATTCTTTCTTAAGATTCCTTATCCTGATAAAACTGGAAACCTTTTTTTTTTTTTTTTTTTTAAGCAGGGAAGTAGGTTTTTTTCTTTTTCTTTCTTTTTTTTTTTTAAGATTTTATTTATTTATTTGATAGAGATCACAAGTTAGTAGAGAGGCAGGCAGAGAGAGGAAGGGAAGCAGGCTCCCTGCTGAGCAGAGAACCAGATGCAGGGCTAGATCCCAGCACTCTGGGATCATGACCTAAGCTGAAGGCAGAGGCTTTATCCTACTGAGCCACCCAGGCACCCCATGGAGGCAGGGTTTTTAAACTATTTTGTCACTGTTGATCATTTGTCATTTTGTCTTTATTCTCAGGTAATTTCATCTTTATCTATAGAGAATTAATACATACCTATGACCAATTATTTTATTATTTGTGCATTTGTAGGGATTATTTATTAGTAACTTTGAGAAGTCCTTATTTTCAATAGGAAGAACTGTTTGAAATTATATACATTGCAAATGAAAATAAATGGGATGTAATTAGGTGAATTGGATTCCTGCCCATTCTGTTCTCATAATTCTTTCTTACCATACTTACCTCTCTCCCCATACTTACCTCTCTTCCTTCATTAGAATGAAAAAGATTTTTGGGCGCCTGGGTGGCTTAGTGGGTTAAGCCGCTCCCTTCTGCTCAGGTCATGATCTCAGGGTCCTGGGATCGAGTCCCGTATCGGGCTCTCTGCTCAGCAGGGAGCCTGCTTCCCTTCCTCTCTCTGCCTGCCTCTCTGCCTCTGATCTCTGTCTGTTGGTTAAATAAATAAAATCTTTAAAAAGAAAAAAAGAATGAAAAAGATTTCCTTTTGTCATTTTCACTCATGTCACTACAGAGATTTCCTAATGTCTGTGCCAGTTCTGTTGCTCTCCAGAAACCTTTGGCCTGTTTGGAGACTGTGCTTTGGAATTAATACTGCCATTTGTTACAAGTTTATAAAAATGGTAATGCAGATGGTTTGAGTGGGCAAACATTTATCCATCAAACACAGGATTTCCACAAATAGCATTAAACTTAGCCAGGGTTTTATCCGATCCTGAAATAATTGTTACTGATTTTCTCCGAGTAGAGTTTAGAAGTTTTTTTTTTTTTTTTTTAGAGTGAAAGAGAGAGAGAGTGTGTGTGTGTGTGTTGGGGGGGGGGGGGAATGGAGGCAGAGAGAGGGAGAGGGATGCACAGACTCCCACTGAGCATGGAGCCCAACATGTCTGTCTCATGACCCTGAGATCATGACCTGAGCTGAAATTAGGAGTCAGATGCTTGGGGGGCACCTGGGTGGCTCAGATGGTTAAGAGTCTGACTTTGGTTCAGGTTATGGTCTTGGGGTCCTGGGATCAGGCCCCACGTTGGCCTACCTCTGGCTCTTTATCCTGTGTGGGGACCCCTGCATTAGCCGGTGTGGGGCTCCATGCTGCTCAGCTGGGAGTCTGCTTGTCCCTCTCCCTCTCCCTCTGCCCCTCCCCTTGCTCTTGCTCTCTCTCTCTCTCAAAGAAATAAATCAAATCTTTTTTTTAAAAAAAGAGTTGGGGGGTGCCTGGGTGGCTCAGTGGGTCAAAGCCTCTGCCTTCGGCTCAGGTCATGATCCCACTGGGATCGAGTCCCCCATTGGGCTCTCTGCTCTGCAGGGAGCCTGCTTCCCCCTCTCTCTGCCTGCCTCTCTGCCTACTTGTGATCTCCATGTGCCAAATAAATAAATAAAATCTTAAAAATAAATAAATAAATAAATAATAAATAAAGAGTTGGATGCTTAACTGACTAGCGCCATGGCAGGCACCCCTAGAATAAAAATTTTTATGCAAAATATTCAAAACTTGATATTTAAAATGATCTTTTATTATGACATTATGAAAGATTCTCTAGGTGATAAATAGTAATATTCTGATAACTTGTAAGTTTTCCTTTTGAGTAAGGTTAGACCATTTGCGATAATTATGTCATTCCTGTAGGATTGTTTGCACAGATACCTTCTATGTATGCACAAAAAATCAAAATGTTCTACATCAGCAAGTTTTCAACTGATGCATTAATTGCATCATATTCATTAACGTTTCTTTTTATTTCGGTCCAAATCAAGATAATTCTGCCCTTTGAGAGGAATTAAAAATGAATCAAGTTATAAGAATTTTGGAACGATGCACAGGAAACTGTAAATGGTAAAACTACTGTAAACTGTAAAGAGTAAAACTACAGGGTTGCTTTGGGTAAAGGGGGCTTTTGATTTTTGCTTTTTACCCTCTGAACAGTTTGAGTTTTTACTCTGATCATTTTAACATTATAATGAAATAAATTAAAAAGTGATCCTGGTGTGCTTTTGAATTATTCCCGAGAAGAGAAAACATATGCACTTGCTCTTTATTGGCCTGTAAGACACCAAGCATAATTATATTTTAATTTTAGTAATTGCCATTTGGGGCAGTTTTCCAGCAATCTGATTGTAAATAGGGGAAAGTTCCTTCATGAACACATATGTGGATTTCATGTCAAAGAGTTCTCTTCCATTCCTATTCCCATGCCGTGCTAGAAATGAAAGTTTTAGGGGCTGTATCAGGTACGGCTATGCTTTCCTCAGTATAAGGGATGTTATTGTTTAATATTTATAACTTTCCTGGCATCCTGCTGTAGGGGAGGAAAAATAAGTCCCCTCCCACACATCTGATTTCTCAGCTGAGATCCCTAGAAAAGAGAGACTAACAAGGGAAAAACAAGTTTATGAACATGTCCAGCTCATGTATACATGAGAGATGCCCAGGAAAAAAAAAAATGAGTAACTCATAGAATTCAGGCTTGAATACCATCTTAGTAGAGAAAGGGAAGGGGAACATAGGTCTTTTAAGGGAGAATAAATGACTTTAGGAAAGATGAATGTGCTCTCGGAAAAATAGATGGGAAATATGATAATTTGTGACAGAGTTTTTGGGGTGTGGTATAGACTTCTAGTCTTCTCTCCTGGGGTTAAGATTCAGCCCTTCTGGCTGATGAAACTCCTGGGGAGATCTGTGATAAAAGAGTTGCTTTTGGAGGATCTGTCTTTAGACAGATAAGGGGAGGTCAGAGGAAACCTTTCCCTGCCTTTGCTGTTTTGTAAGTGCTCATAGCTCAAAATAATCAATATGCCAAAGTGGCATATTTTGGGGTGGTATATATATATTTTAAAATTTATTTATTATTTAAAAGAATTAACATATAATGTATTATTAGCCCCAGGGGTACAGGTCTGTGAATCGCTAGGTTTACACACTTCACAGCACTCACCATAGCACATACCCTCCCCAATGTCCATAACCCCACCTCCCTCTTCCTAACCCCTCCCCCCGGCAACCCTCAGTTTGTTTTGTGAGATTAAGAGTCTCTTATGGTTTGTCTCCCTCCCGATCCCATCTTGTTTCATTTATTCTTTTCCTACCCTTTGGGGTGGTATATTGAGCTACCTTTCACTGCCCTAGACAATGACCATGATTACTTCTCAATTATGTGATTTACTATCCTTTACTAGAGGCTGCCTTCAAAGATCAACAAAATCTTGGTAAGAGCTAACTGTGGCTCTCTAGTCAACAAAACCTTATACCCCAAGGACTTTTTACTCTTGTATTTAATGTTAGTTTGTGCCTATATCGATGGATCAAATTTTAACCAAAATATAACACATTGGATATTTTTAATGGTATTTGAAAAAGTTGATGTTTCTAGATTAATTGATGTAATCAATAAGTAAATATAAAAGATAGGAAGAGAAATTTTAAAATAAACTTAATTCAAAATTCCCTCTAATATGTAAGGGATAGTTCCCAAAGCATTTGCTGTTGAATTAGATTTTTAAGAATGCACATGAATTTTCGATTGTGATTACAAACGTCTTCGTGATATCTAGTTTCCAAATTTAGAAAACCATCAGTGTTGGATCTAAGTTCACATTCATTAAGAAAAACTTTAGAGCAGAAGATTAATAACATTAAGAGAGAACACTTTCACTACAGGGACAATGAAATCACTGGGTAGACTCCGGTACCCCAAGAACTACCTGCAGATGTCATATTAGTATTTGATCTTCATCAAACTTCTTGTCTTGGGACTCACATGACTATACCGGGAACACAGTGTTATCCACAGAGTGCTTTACTCTCTCCATTCCCTTCCCCTTCCTCCCTCTCTTCCTCCCTCCCTTCCTTCCTTCCTGCCTTCCTTCCTTCCCAGTTACATCTCTGGTGGAGGAAAGAACTATGTCTTTGGATTTATCTTTCAGATATTGTGACAGTATTAAATGCAATGGCATCTCATTTTGTGACACCGTGCATCTATCCAAAACTTTGAAGAAAAATGAGCATCTCCCAATCAAGGGATATAACCCGTTCTATGAGAGAATCTTATATTATGCTTTTTTTGGGTAACTCTTATTACATTTCAGAGGTCTTCTCATATTTGAATTATTTTTGTGCCTGTTTTCTCATTTAGAAAGTACGTGAGAAATAGGTCACATTTTAAACATGGAAGAGGGCGCCTGAGTGGTTCAGTGGGTTAAAGCCTCTGCCTTTGGCTCAGGTCATGATCTCAGAGTTCTGGGATCAAGCCCCGATCGAGCATGAGAGATCGGGCTCTCTGCTCAGTGGGGAGCCTGCTTCCTCCTCTCTCTCTGCCTGCCTCTCTGCCTGGTTGTGATCTCTGTCTGTCAAATTAATAAATAAAATATTTTTTAAAAACCCATGGAAGATATGCAAAGC
This sequence comes from Mustela nigripes, assembly GCF_022355385.1. Classification (NCBI taxonomy): domain Eukaryota; kingdom Metazoa; phylum Chordata; class Mammalia; order Carnivora; family Mustelidae; genus Mustela; species Mustela nigripes. Next base: position 61,422,331 of record NC_081560.1, on the reverse strand, counting down.
CTGTATTTCACATTTGAATGAAAGAGTAGTAAAAATCATATACAGTTACTTCGGTGCTAGTATTAAAAATATGGTTATTCATATGCATGATCATTATCCGTTCTTACATGGGCTTTGTATCTGAATGATTTCCAAAAATACAAAAGGGCACAGAATAAAGTTATGCATTATTTAATTAATGAAGGCAAAAACCTTATAGTCATACTTAAAATGGCCCTGACTTAATATAAATGAAATTTCTCCATTGCAGATAAAGTTTAACCACCACCTCTGGACTTGCTCCCTTTTCTGCCTGCTTCTCAAGGCAGCTATTATCGTGAATTTGCTGTACTTCCTTCCAGAACTTTTTATTCTCTATTCAGAGCTGTTATTTGGAGTCTCAGACCCCTTAAAAGAGGTCAGGTTAGATTTCACTAACATTGTCACCTGTACCTAGATTTTAACCTGGAAATTATTTTTCTCTGAAACAATAACATTTTTTTCAGTATGCTGGGCCTTTGCCATTAAAAATATGTTCTTCGGAAGAAACAAACTTGAAAGTTATAATTGCAATAATTTCCTTTTTCTTTAAACAAAACCAAAAGAATACTTACTTGCTGAATTGTAGACTCAATTTCTAGTGTAAAACTTGTATAAGTCTATTTTTAAAAAATTTGGATGATCTTTTTTGACAAAAGATGATACATGAATTTTTTCTTCACTGTTATTTTCTTATGTAATATTTAATAGTCATAATTTTTAAAAGGTAATTCAGAAAGAGGTTTTAAGATCACAGCTTTTTGAAGAACATACACACACTCACGTGCCCACACCCACACATACGACACCCCTGAACCCCAATAGTAAGTAGCTATAGAAAAATTATCTAAACTCTTTTGTAACAAACAAGCTTTATGTGACGATTTTCCTATAAAAAATATTTCCTCTCTTTCTATATCCCCTCTTTTCTAGTATCCAGACTTTTTATATCTCACAGAAAAAGATTTCATTAGGTATCATTGACATAGTCAAGATACTAAGGAGAGATATGAAAGGGAGAAACCAAATTATCCAAATATGGTATTTTGCAAAGCATAATACAAACAAACATTTTTTAGAAAAGATTTTATTTATTTGATAGAGAATGAGACAGTGAGAGAGGGAACACAAGCAGGGGAGTGGGAGAGGGAGAAGCAGGCTTCCTGCAGCACGGGGAACCCCATGTGGGGCTCCATCCCAGGACCCTGGGATCATGACCTGAGCCGAAGGCAGAGGCTTTAACACACTGAGCCACCCAGGTGCCCCTCAAATAAACATTTTTTAAAAGAGTGTATACACATGTATATCTAGTAGGTATTGCTATGCATATAAATACTAATGAAATATGGTCTATCCCATTAAAAAAAAAAGTTTTGACGCAGTAGTCCATATTTAGAATGGTGCAGCCCATTGGACCGTGTGTATAACAGTCAAGGATAATCACCTCTGGTTGCTTAGCTATAATGGTAACATCTTGTCTTTGATAAGTGCTTTTACAGTTTACATAGTTATATCTTATATAACATAATAAAATAGTTTCAGTCTCCGTTTTACAAATGAGAAAACAGAGACTCTGGGAGATTAGATGTGTTCTGTGGAGTCACTTACCAAGCAAATGGCAGGGCCACGCCCCAACCCTAGACTTGTGTAAATCCAAACCTTCTGCTTTTTCCTCTGTCTCAACCTTCCAATAAAAGGTGCAAAGTCTCCATTAATGATGCGGCTGGTAAATCATTGGCAAGGTCTCTGATTCCTGAGATGTGTCTTCTCAGCCCTGTTACCTTTTTCTTCTGAGCTTTGGTTTGTTACTGCCCAGTTTCGAGTGATCTTGCACTGCCCTGTGCCCAGCAGTAGGGAATTCAGTCCTGGCGATGCTTCTGGAGCGGAAGGTGGGCCATGAAGTCCGCTCAAGGTGTCCGTTCCTGGATTGATGTGGAAAGGACAGAAGATGACCCCTGTGATCTGGGCATCTTCAAATCTGTACTGTATAGATGGCAGTGACTCAGAATTCTAGCCTATTCCCAACCCTTGTTTCATGGCCTGGGAGAATTCCATCAGACTTGCTTTTTACTGTTGCCGGAGAAAGAATACAGCTGGCTCTGGAAGTAGGAGGCTGAGGGTTGAAGGATGGAGATCCTTTACAGGAGGGGCAGTGCAGTTCTTGGAGCTGACTCTGGACTCTGGGTTGATTTGGGGCTCTGCTGCCTGCTCTCTAGCCCCGTGACCTTGAAGTTACCCACGTCTCAGTTTCTCCTCTGTAGGATGAGAGCATAATCATAACCATAATCTCATAAGGCCATTGTCAAGAAGAGACGAGCGCTATCTGTGAAGGACCTAGAAGGATGCTTGACACACAAGTGCTAGTGCGTTGGGTATCTCTGGGCATTGAGGAACTATTTTTTTGCAGTTGAAAAAAAAAAGTGGCACAGCCTCTTTCTCTTTTTTTTTTTTTTTTTTTTAAAGATTTTATTTATTCATTTGACAGAGATCACAAGTAGACAGAGAGACAGGCTGAGAGAGACGAAAGGAAGCAGGCTCCCTGCTGAGCAGAGAGCCCGATCGATGCACAGCTCAATCCTAGGACCCTGGGATTATGACCTGAGCAGAAGGCAGAGGCTTTAATCCACTGAGCCACCCAGGTGCCCTGGCACAGCCTATCTTAATGATGCCTAAAGATAATGTTCAAAAAGTATAGTGAGAGCACCTTATGTCAAAGCACCTGATGCTAGATTATTGCTGGAGCAGGATTATCCTGTGTAAATCAGAGCCCAGGACACGCACACAATCAGTGAGCACACCTAATGGAAATCAGAGGGGGCTGAAAGGGTGCAAAGGAAGTGTTGGGTTAATGATTTACGAGTCGTTTCCCTAAAAAGAAAGCCTAAGCGTCTCCAATTCTGTAAGTCAATCAATCAGGAAGTAAGTGTTGGTCATGACTTGGAAATGACTGTTAATTATGTTAAACCCACATGGCCGCAGAATCAAACAGGGCAACCACGTTTCTCTGGTGATCTGCAGACTCGTGTAAAAGTCTAAATGAAGGTTGCGGGGGGGGGGGGGGGCGCCAGGGTGGCTCAGTGGGTTAAAGCCTCTGCCTTCAGCTCAGGTCATGATCTCAGAGTCCTGGGATCGAGCCCGCATCGGGCTCTCTGCTCAGTAGGGAGCCTGCTTCCCCTTCTCTCTCTCTGCCTGCCTGTCTGCCTGCTTGTGATCTCTGTCTGTCAAATAAATAAACAAAATCTAAAAAAAAAAAAGAAAAGTCTAAATGAAGGGGCCACGCTGTGAAAAATTACATTTTTTAAAAAGGAACTTCTAGCTTTTCATCTTTCTGTTTCCTTGCTCATTTGAGAAGGACCTGAGGGGCAGCATTCTGTCAGCACCCCGCGGTTACGAAAGGACGAGGGCTGGCTTCAGCCCTGAGTTTGAGTTCCCTTCTGCCACATGCAAGAGGCGTCAGTTTAGCCATTTCACCCTCCCCATTCTCAGTCTCCTTATCTGCAGAAGAATCAGGAGGATAATAATATCTACCCCATAGGATTTCTTTACCAAATGCATAAACTCATGAAGCACCTCGATCTGTGTTCGTCCAGTTCAGCTCTTCGACATGAACTGCTCGGTGTTCCGCTCTGAGTGCTTTTTCTGTGCTGTTCCAAAGACAGAAACCTGGGAATCGTCTTCCATTTATTTTTCACTCTTAAATCATGCCTAGCCCTACATTCGTTTGTTTTGCTAGGGCCTTGCTAGTGATATCTTCCTAATCCATCTTGTCACAAGCTGTCATTTCTGCTCCCATTATTCTTTGAGGGTGTTTTTCAATAATCTCCTACTTGATTTCCCTTCTGACAAATGAACAGGGTAAGTACTTTAACTCATGAAGGGGGCAGGGGTTGTGTTTACTTTTTTTTTTTTTTAATGTTTGTAACCTTGATGCTATCCCAGTACCTAATACAGAGTAGGTACTAAATGTTCTCATGCGAGCACATGTGCACACACACACTTTTTACAAAATTAAAAAAAGAATGACTTCCACTGACACTACTCACTGCAGTATATGACGGATCACATTACTTCCTGGTTTTAACCTTTTGGTGCTTTCCCATTTGTATTAGTTGAGGTTCCTCAGAGAAATAGTGACACACAAAATTGTGCATCAAATCACCGATCAGAGGATAATATCACACTCCTAGAATGGGACTCCAGGCCTTTCCAGACCTGGTCTCTGGCTCTTCAGCTGTATTCCTCCCGTTCTGAACCACTCATGGTGCCCCTCAAGGTGCTCCTCACAAGCCTTGTATGGCTACCCTCTTGAGAGGACCCCTCAACTCATTTTTAATATTCCCCCTCACTTTTTTGAAGGCTTTCATGATGTTTCATTCTGTTGTCTCAAAAATTTTGGACTCTACTGGTCTGTGCCCTATGTTCCCTATGTTCCCTACTGTTCCCTATGCATGCTCCTGAGACAGAGCTCATAGCACCATTGTAATGCTTGTTGCGTGCATGCTTCTAAACTTCTCTGAGAACAAGACTGCATTTTAGTCATCTTTTTATCTTTTTATTTGCACCTCTAATAGACAAGTTATTATTATTATTTTTTTAAGACGGGTCCTTAACAGGTGCTTAGTTAATACTGTTGAATGTACTCATGGCAAAATGAATTAGTGAGTTGATAATTTTTTAAAAAATAGCACAGAAAATCGTCCTTATTTTCATTATTATGCTTTTCTAAAATGTTTTCTCTTTTTAGAACCCAGAACACAATTTGAGCTGTTGATATTACAAGGAAACACTCATTCCAAACTTCATGGAGTTTGAAAATCTCAGCAATAGAGTCTGTCCTTTAAGTATCCAGAAGCTTCCATCGTATTGACGATAAACATACTGGTATAGGCTGGTCTGTTAATGAGAATAAAATTTCACAGGAGTGGGGAGAGACTTAGGAAAAAGAGAGGAGAGCCTTATTATCATGAATAATAAAAATTTTGCCACTTTCACAGGTTTTTTGGCCCATGTGCTAGCAGCTTGATTTTTTTAAACTTTCAATAACACACATTAATGAAAACATTAATTTATGAAAGAACCATAGACTCAGGGGCGCCTGGGTGGCTTAGTGGGTTAAGCCGCTGCCTTCAGCTCAGGTCATGATCTCAGGGTCCTGGGATCAAGCCCCGAATGGGGCTCTCTGCTCAGCAGGGAGCCTGCTTCCCTCTCTCTCTCTCTCTGCCTGCCTCTCTCCCTACTTGTGATCTCTGTCTGTCAAATAAATAAATAAAATCTTTAAAAAAAAAAAAAAGAACCATAGACTCAACTACCCTGGATAATGAAAAATAATCTACGAAGAGCAGGAGAACATAGGAGAAAATCTCCAAGTCTAGAAATGTGGAAATTACATAAATATGCTATTCAGCATTTATTTACCAAAAAGATTTATTTACTAAAAGACGGGGAATTGAAACTGTCAATCTAAACATATTTAAAATGAACCCAGGATATTGAACAAATTGGTTAATCATTTCATGCTTCATTCTTAACATTTCTCTGCTGTTTTAATTCTTATATTTTTGTACTTTAGCTAATGTATAATTGGTGCTAGCTTTTTTTTTTTTTTTTTTAAAGACGTTATTTATTTAAGAGAGAGAGAGAGAGAGAGGATGAGAGGTGAGAAGGTCAGAAAGAGAAGCAGACTCCCCATGGAGCTGGGAGCCCAATGTGGGACTCGATCCCGGAACTCTGGGATCATGACCTGAGCTGAAGGCAGTCGCCTAGCCAACCGAGCCATCCAGGCACCCTGGTGCTAGCTTTCTGTTCTCTCCAAAAAATGTGCAAATATAATAGTAATGTATAAAGTCCCATTTGACTTTAGAGATTAAAAACTTACATGTGTTATCTGGAGTTTATACTTAGGTGAATGTTGGAAATATTTCTGTGAAGATTCCCTACATTCCTGATACTATCCAATAGGCTGAAAAGGCAGAATGTACTTTTCCTAGGTGGTGTTTTGTTACTATGAAACCATCTCAGTCCTCATACTATTGGTGGGGGGGGGGCAGCATGTGTGCTCATTAATATAGGATCTGGAGTAAGATAACCAAGCTGGCATTCAGGGCAAGTGATCCAACGTCAAAGATTTCATTTCCTCAGCTTGATTTAATATTTACTATGACCAGTGTCATTACACTGCCGTGAGCTTTAACAAGATAATCTACGTAAGTGGGCACTAAATAAGAAAGCAGCAAGTGTTGCCCGGGTAATTCATTCCCTGTTTGGCTTTCTGTTTCTTTTGTTTCTATTAACAAGCATTTTGAGCAAAAAGTCAGAGCTGATGTTTTGTGAAATGGGGTGTTTTGGGCAGATTTACGAACTACGCCTTTCATTCTAAAGATCAACACCTTCATAAAGTCTGTTATATGTATAATTTACTTTAGTTCTCTTGTATGAGGTCGCTTTGCCCATCTTGTCCCCTATCACCATGGCATTTGACATATTTGGCTGGGAGAGATAAGAAGTGAGAGGCCAGGGATGGTTCTCTTCAGTATTTCTCTCCTTCATCCTCAAAGTCTCTGTTTTCTATCAGCTCTCTTGCTCCAGGTTCACACACGTACAGGAAGTTGATGACGAGCCAGTGCCATCCCACGCCGTGCTTCACACTAGTGTGTTTATCAGCAGACAGCCCAGCCGCCAGCCCCACGTAGACACAAGTCAGGTCTGCATGGCAGCAAACAGCCCTGACTTGGGCAGTGGCATCCAGGAGCCATCCTCCCAGTGTCGTACCCAGGCTGCTGGCATGAAGTCCAAGTTCATTGCTTCTCCTCTTGTTTTGCTCCCCCTGGAAGTTATATATCCTATAGCCTTTGTTTTGGTTCTGATACTACTTTCACCAACCATTCTGTCTTGGTTTGTTCCCCTTCTAGACCAAGCTAATCTTAGTAGCTTTTGCCCCGTTAATCAATTAATTATCCTAAATGATTTATTAACATATATCATTTAAACAGCCTGGAATTGTGAAGGAATAAAGTCAAGAGCATTATTCAGAATGATTTACTTTCCAAAGTACACAGCATGGAATGCTTCAACTTTTTTTTAGATTTTTTAGAATGTTACAATCTAATGTTGATTTGGGACAACAACACACAAAAATGATGATAAAGAAATTAATTTATCAAAACTGTTGAAATGATCCAGGTAGGGACAGCTGATTTTAGGTTCAAAGATAAATTTATAAAGGCAGCAAAAAAATTGAAGTACCATTAGAATATTACTCAAAAGTCAAATGTTTGCTTCTTTGTCCGTATTCATATATGAATTGGTAATATGAGGTTGATGGCATTTATTGGATTGAGGAACCTCAGAAATCTTTAAGATGGGACACCCAATCATATTATAACACATAAATATATCAAATCAATGTGTTGGGCACCTTAGATTTTATATAGTTATATGTTAAATATATTTCAATATAAGAAAAGATCAAATATAAAATGTTATTTATAAACTGAGGTAAGGTTCTATTTCTGACAATTAATGCTTATGGACATGTTTACTTATTATAAATGTTTACTTTAGTAGTAATAAGGGGGCTAAGTTTTTTTTTGAATTCCCAAATATTTACTTACTTATCTTACAATTTATAGATTACCTAAATCCTAACTTTTTCTCTGAGCTTTCTTTGGGGCTAATTTGATTACTTCCGTCAACACTTGGAAAGAAACTCCCTGGATTCAATCTGAGGGGCAAAAGTGGATAGGGATAGCTTTTTCCTGCTTGCTGTGTTCCTCATCTTCTGTTAGAAAATGAAAAGCACATTTTGTGTATTTGTGTATGAATTTGTTCCTCCCATAATCCGTTCCCAGAGCAACTTTGTGATTCTATTACGGAGTTTCCTTCTTAGCATCTTTCTTCTGTGCCACAGGAGGCGGTATGCAACCAAGCAAAATAATCAAAGGACTTCTGGTGGATTTTTTAGGTTATAGTTATGGGAAAAGACTCCTTTAATCTTGGGTTATGAAGTTAAGAAAGGAGACAGAGCCTGGACTCTGTTGGGGGCAATTATTCTAGCTGTTTGTCCTTATAAATACTTACATGGTGATTAGTATGAGACAGCCATTTTTCTAAATACTGTGCATACTTTCAACATAGGCAGGATTAACCCAAAATGATTGATATAATTAAATATAAACCCAATTTATACATTTCTAAACAAAAACATAGAAATAACTTTGTGAATTTCAGTAAGGCAATGATTTCTCAGATACAATGCCAGAAATACTATCTATCTATCTATCATCTATTTAACAAATTGGACTGTCAAAATTTGAAATTTCTGCTCTGTCATAAATGTTCTAAATAAATGAAGACACTTAAGAAATTGAAAACTAGGGGCGCCTTGGTGGCTCAGAGGGTTAAGCCTCTGCCTTCGGCTCAGGTCATGATCTCAGGGTCCTGAGATTGAGTCCCACATCGGGATCTCTGCTCAACAGGGAGCCTGCTTCCCCCTCTCTCTGCCTGCCTCTCTGCCTACTTGTGATCTCTGTCTGTCAAATAAATAAATAAAATCTTTAAAAAAAAATTGAAAACTAAAGCCATAAGAGTTGGAGGAAATATTTGCCAATCACATACCTGATAAAATGCTTGTATGCAAATAATACATAAATAACTCAACACATAAAGAAAGAAATAACATTTTTTAAAATTAAATGGCAAAAGGTTAGGACAAACTGCTTCACCAAAGAAGACATGCAGATAGCAGAGAAGCATATGAAAAGATGCTCAACATTCTTACTCATCTGACAAACAACAAGGCTGTATCACTAGTAACAACTCCAAGTACTGGCAAGAATGCAGATGGTGCTTGGGTGGCTCAGTTGGTTAAGCATCTACCTTTGGACTCAGGCATGATCTCAGGATCCTAGGATCAAGTCCCATGTCAGGTTCCCTGCTCAGTGGGGAGTCTGCTTCTCTCTCTGCCCCTCCTCTCTGCTGGTGCTCTCTCTCTCTCAAATAAATTTTTTTTTTTTTTTTTTTAAGGATGCAGACCAACTGAAACTTTCATATATTAATGATACAAGTTCAAAATGGCACAACTAGTTTGGAGAACCATTTGGCAGTTTCTCATAAAGGAAAAAAGTTACTCCTTATGACCCAGGAATCCAACTTAGCATTACTCAAGTGGAATGAAAACTCATGTCTATACAAAAGCCAGTAGGCACATGTTTATAATAGTTTTATTTGGAATCACTAGACCTGGAACATATTGTATGTCCTTCCACTGGTGAAGACGAAAGGAAAATGTGGTAGACTCCTACAGTGGAATACTGCTCGGCAATAAAAAGGGTGAAGAACTGATTTATGCAACAAAATAGGAACATCAAAATGCATTATACTAGGTGGAAGAAGTCAGATTCAAAGACTACATACTGTCGGATTCCATTTATTCGCGGAATAGCCATCGTATTGCAACAGGCAACAGAGGTGGGGAATGATTGACATTAAAGGGAAAGAGGTTAGGGGCACCTGGGTGGCTCAGTGGGTTAAGCCGCTGCCTTCGGCTCAGGTCATGATCTCAGGGTCCTGGGATCGAGCCCCGCATCGGGCTCTCTGCTCAGCAGGGAGCCTGCTTCCTCCTCTCTCTCTGCCTCCCTGTCTGCCTGCTTGTGATCTCTGTCTGTCAAATAAATAAATAAAATCTTAAAAAAAAAAAAAGGAAAGAGGTTACTTGGGGGGAGGAGGTGAGAGAGCTGTTCTGTATCTTGATTGTGGTGGGGAGTCCTTCAGGTATAGTTTTGTTAACACAGAACTGGATAATTAAGGGGTAAATTGCACTGTATGTAAATTATATGTTAACTTCTAAACTAAAGGAAAAAGCAGACGACATTGGCCTCATTCTGGATTCATACGCATATAGCATTATGTCAGGTGGTTTATGGGTCTTGGGCCTGTAAAGTATGGCAGGTAAGTGTGTCTTTTGGGGGTGCTGTTGTTATTTTTGTTGGACACAGAGCTGTGAGAAAGGTAGTCACTTTGTATTTAACTGTGATGTAAACTTACAGTTTATTTACTTTTGTTTATGCATATTTGACATTAAAATGTATAAAGCAAACAATTTTTAAAAATCAAACCTGGAAGCAACCAAAGTTCTGTCTCAAACTATGAAACATATACCCCATGTGTAGTGAGATACGGAGAGGATCAAGGGAGCAGTGTGAGAGAAAACACGTGTGTCTATGGATTTTGAGTGACACAGAGAATTCTGTAAAAATAGCATCTGCTGACATAAACGGATTTTTCACCTGAAAATACAAAATCAAGAGATGAATTCTAGATGGCTTCACAAAATGACGAGAAAGGCAGGACTCACTGAGGAAACATAACAGAGGTCTAAGAAAACGACTTTTGTTGTGTGCGTTGGGGGACTTTTAGATTGTATGGGCTCTTGGAGGGGCTGCTTGTGCTACGGAGAAGCAGGAATGACAGGGTGCAGCTCTGCTCTTCTGCTTATCTCCTGTGGCAGACATTGTGTTGGTCACCATGGTTCATTGGGTCCCTATGCCTTCTGTTGAGGACAGTTCCTAGGATCTCAAGACTGGAAGAAGCGTGCGTATTAGAAGATCCAGCCCTACCTCACTTCTCTTTTCTTCAGATACTCGTGGAGTCTGGGTGGAGCGTATGCATGTGTTCCGGCTACAGTTGGAGCCCCCCTCTTCCAGTGTCTGTTGCTTGTAACCAATAGAATCCTGATTACCTCTCGTAAATCTTACTCTCATCCCCTTCCCCCCCTTTTGTTTTTGCCAAGATATTTTCTCCACTTTCTAAAACATCACTCTCCTTTAGGGCTTGTGATTTTTCAAACAAAAAGCAAGAATGTTCTGCACATTTTTGGTTTATCTTCCCATCATATTCCTTTCCTAAGGCATTTTTTTTTTTTTAAAGATTTTATTTATTTTATTTGACAGAGAGAGAGATCACAAGTAGGCAGAGAGGCAGGCAGAGACAGAGGGGGAAGCAGGCTCCCTGCTGAGCAGAGGGCCCGATTCGGGGCTCGATCCCAGGACACTGAGATCATGACCTGAGCCGAAGGCAGCGGCTTAACCCACTGAGCCACCCAGGCGCCCCCCTTTCCTAAGGCATTTTACCCAGTTCCTAATTAAAGAAAAAATGGAGAAGCTACAGGTTGAAGAAAACAAAGATTAATATCTCGAAATGCCATATACTCATAGCAAGTTAAAGTGCCCACAAACAAACCTAAAAATAAGTCTAAAATGCATGGGTGGCAAATCTGTAATGTATGAATGACATTATAAATAGATAGGAAAGTATGCTTTTTCTCAAATACAAGGACATTAAGGGAAAGTTAATTCTTCTAAATTAATCGATACTTTTTTTTGTTCTTGGATATGGAGGAGAACTTGATGAAATGTCTCTAGATTTACCTGAAAGATTAAATGTTCAAGAAACATTAGGAAGGGGCGCCTGCGTGGCTCAGTGGGTTGGGCCTCTGCCTTCGGCTCGGGTCATGATCTCAGGGTCCTGGGATTGATCCCCGCGTTGGGCTCTCTGCTCGGCAGGGAGCCTGCTTCCCTCTCTCTCTCTGCCTGCCTCTCTGCCTATTTGTGATCTCTGTCTATCAAGTAAATAAATAAAATCTAAAAAAAAAAAAAAAAAGAGAGAGAGAAAGAAAGGAAAGAAACAAACATTAGGGGGAAAAAGTAAATTTTCACTATCCTTATTAGTTTTTAAAATTCGTATAGTCACTGTTATAAAATAGTGAAAATACAGTTTAATTCATATGAGGATTTAATAGCCGATAAAGGTGACATTTTAAATAATGAAAGAACATGAAATATCTTATAAATTGTATTTGAAAACTGGCAGGTGACGTAGGGAAAAGGATGCCAGATTTCTAATTCTTTACTTACATAAAACTGTAAAATTCTAATGCTATTTAAAAGATTTATTTATTTATTTATTTGAGAGAGAGTGCACATGTGTGCGTAAAGGACCAAAGGGAGTGGGAGAGAAGGAATCCTCAAGTAGACACCTTGCTGAGCGTGGAGCCCTGTGTGGGCTCAGGTCCAGGGCCCCAAGATTATGACCTGAGCCAAAATCAAGAGTTGGATGGTCAACTGCCACACAGGTGCCCCTAAACCTCCAACTTTTTTTTTTTTAAATAGATTTTATTTATTTGTTCAAGAGAGAGAGACTGAGCACAAGCAGGCAGAGCAGCAGGCAGAGAGAGAGGCAGGCTCCCTGCTGAGCAAGGAGACTGATGAGGGACTTGATCCCAGAACCCTGGGAAAATTAAAAGAGTGAATCAGAAAACGGAAGCCAAGATCAGTCAGGTGCCTCCCTAAAGAAAACTTCCAAGAGGAGGGCCTCCAGAGTGGCTCAGTTGGTTTACCTGCCAACTCTAGACTCTTGATTTCGACTCAGGTCATGGTCTTAGGGACGTGAGATGGAGTCCCCGTGGATGGGCTCCATGCTCACCAGGGAGTCTGCTTAAGGATTCTTTCTCTCTCTCTCTCCCCCATCCCTCCCCCTCTGAAGGCCCTCCTCTTAGAAGTTTTTTTTAAATTTTATTTTATTTTTTAAAGATTTTATTTATTTATTTGACAGACAGAGATCACAAGCAGGCAGAGAGAGGGGAAAGGGAGCAGGCTCCCTGCCGAGCAGAGAGCCTGATATGGGGCTTGATCCCAGAACTCTGGGATCATGACCTGAGCGGAAGGCAGAGACTTTAACCCACTGAGCCACCCAGGTGCCCTGGAAGTTTTTTAAAGGTAACATTTGAGTTAGCATCAGTGAATTTCTTTAGGGAGGCACCTGACTGATCATCTTGGCTTCCGTTTTCTGATTTACTCTTTTAATTTTCTGTTGCTATCAGCATGTAATCTTTTATAAAGAGAGCAAGCCAGTTTATCACCTTCAGCCCAGGTTTGGCCCTGGAATTTAACCGGTTCTCTTTATCGTTCCCCACCTGTTTCCTTATGTGTTAAAGTTTTCAAACATTTCTTTCTGTTCCCTCAGCTCTGACATTCCTGACCATTTAACGTTCTTGGGCACACAGCTTTAGGCTTTTCTCCAGCCGCACATCTTCTCCAAGACCATTAACTATCTCCCTCTGACATTCTACGTTCTTTTGAGACACCCTTAAGGTGTTTTTGGTCTCAGTCACTTGGAACTGGAGGGATTTTTGATGTCTCTTTGCGAGAGTATATCCTCCAAGATCAGCCATCTTTACTCCATGAAGACAGATTTTATGGGACTCACTTTCTGTTTTTATTTGAGAAAATCTCCTGTCTCTCCCAGAGGCCAAGGTGGAGCTTCACCTCTTTACTAAGTGCAGCCAAACACAGAGTTTGTAATTCCAGAGGACTGGCCACTGCTACAGGTGACTTGAGGACTCCAAGGGCTTCTGTCATGAGTCAAACCTTCTCACTGATTTTATAATATTTTTTAACTTGGGCAGACAATCTTTGGCTGGTTTAATCTGCCCCAAAGTGCACTGGCATTTTACTGTACAAATAAAGCAGTGCATATCAAAACTTTCAAGGGAAATTGAAACTTGTGTCCGTAATTCAGATATCAGCATCACTGCCCAACAACCACAGTACTAGATGGAAGGACATTCCTGTGACCTTCAGGAGGCCCTCCCTGGCTCCGATGCATACCGCACGTCAGCCTTGGGCTGGTACAACTGCCTCCCCAGAACTCTGGGAGTGTTCTACTTCAAAGTGTCAAGTCCTGATGACCAGGAGGACCATTAGGGAGGCTGCGGAGGGGTCTATATTCAAATTGTATTGCTCTCAAATTTTGTCCTGGAACTGCACAAGGAGGAAGCATTTTTATTTGGAAAGTACATTGCAGGAAAAGGGCAATTATAGCCAGAACAGACTGGCTCATAAGCTGTGAGAGCTCTGGGGCCAGCTGGTCCCAAAAGAAGCCCCGGGTATCCAAGAGTGCCACACCCAGGCCAAACTTACGGAAGTGAGAGTGAATCAACTTGTCTTTCCAGCCCTGGTTTTGCCTCTTCAATAACTTCATGACACAGGGCTTCAAAATTATAACCAATATTTGAAGAAAGCAATGCATATGGTAAATCATCTTCCAACAGCATATCCTATCTAAGCAGGCTGTCCTGTGTAACTGACCATTCTATGAGGTTGTTAAATATCTTCTGACCTCTAAGCTGAAGCCTAAACAGGTTAAATGGCTCCTTTAAAAAGAAAAGCTTCCCAGTTGGAGAGTTGGATTCTGAATCAAATTCATCTGATTTCAAGTAGAGTTAAAATATGGTTGTTTGTTTGTTTCTTCTAAGCGTATCCTTAATGTGACTACCTCCCACTCCGTTCCCTTTTTAAAATGAGGACTTATTAAGTAATTTCGAAGGTCCAGTCAACAAAAAAAATCCTATAATCCCTCCATTATTCTTTTTTTTCTCTTATAATAGCAAAGTAACGATTTTTGTACCATGTATTATTTACCCATTTACCTAGGTAGCTTAATGGAACAACTTAAGTTGATATGTCTGTTACCCATGTCTTTATTACTTTTAGCTACTAGATCTCAGGAGAAGCATGGAGCAACATCTCATTAAATACCAACTAATAACCTGCTTCTCTTTCTTTTTAAAATTTAGGCCATGGGATTATGTTCTTCTTTTTAGAAGGAATGGAATAATTATTATAAATAATTAAATATCTTGAAATAAATTAATTGTATTTTTCTTGGGTATAAATTTCTATTTATTTTGGTTATAAATAATAAAATATTTTGAAGGAAAGGATTTTTATTTTCATATTTTTATTTCTCTCATTTGCATTTGTAGATCTGAGAGAAGTTATTAAGTCAAATAAATTATTACTGTTGAGCATTTTGTTACTATGGTTTCAGACTTCCATTTTTTATTAATAGAACTCCAGTGGGGTCTGAGCCTATTTTGCTTTAATAATTTACTTCTGTTTAAATTACCAGACACATCAAAAGCCAAAGCATGTAAAGGCTGTAACAGAAACCAAAGTCTGAACTTTCAACCAAATAATCCTTAATCCGTTATAATAGCAAAACCTAAGTAATAAAATTTGAGATTTACTCAATTACTACAGAAATACACACTTATGCAGGAAAGCACCCTCATTTCCAATGGAAAAGCAAAGTTGACTCGTTCTAGTTTTGATGCATTTTGGATATCCTTTCCCTCTTTTACCTTCTTAATGGTATTCATGCTTTTCTCTTGGTTTCAAATGTCAGTCCATCATCCATTCCCTCTACAGGCTTTTAAGTAATTTGAAGTAATTTGAAGTCAACCTTTCAATGAATATGTCCTATTTCCCTTTTGCTGTCTTTTTTCCTCTGGACCTGTCATAGTGCTTTGCATACTATAGAAGTTTGTTGAATGTCTACTGAGTAAAAACAGAATGGTTGAACTACCTCCCTGAAACTAAAGCATTTTCCTTGCATCTTAGAGCGTATCTTCTACTTTTTCAAAGTGGAAGCCAAAACCAACCCAAGCACAGAAAGAAGATAGCGTAGGCAGGGCTTTAAGAAGAAGGTGGGTATCCGTGGGGATTCCTAAAGCTTGCTCTTGGGTGGAGCTTAAAAGACAGGACCGAGGTTACCTGCTGTCCTATGGAGTGGGGTTTCTACACCTTTCTCAGAAATTGTCCCCTTGTACTTCTATGTCCCACTCACGTAATGTCATAATGACATAATAAAAGGTGTAAGCATTTGACATTCAATTCTGTAAGGGATCTCTCATCCTTCCTTTGTCTGATTAATTTCTCTCTCCATTCAATTAAAAATTCTCACAGGAGAGATCAGAGTTTTTTTCTGTCTCTCTCTCCTCTACTTGTGCGTATGTGTGTTTGTGTGTGTGTGTGTGACTTATTTTTTAAAGTATTCGATGTTTTCGGTAGTTGGTCTTCTCTATTATGCTTTAATTTTTTTTTTAATCTTATGAACAACAGAAAAGTAAGATTACTTTTATTTCCATACGCTCTTCAAAGGGAGGTGGGTACTGTGAAAATGGCATTGAATAAGCATGAAATGAGTATTGAATAAGGATTGAGTGCACTCAGGTGCATGGGTAGCTGCCAAGAAGGGAGGTCATAGTTGGGAGGGACCTTTCATCTCCCCAGTCCCCCAAGTGCTTGCCTCAGGGAAGTAGTGACTAGAAATTTTAGGTCCTTGAGTTCACAATACTTAGGTATATATTAAGTATATATGTGTTTCTAAATGACGGCTTTCTTTGTCAAATTCCATTTTTCAAGAGTGTTATGTGATATAAGTCATTTCAATTTAAATTCTCTGTAGAAGTGCCCACATTAAAAGGCAGTCCTTCTCAGTTAAATCCACTTGTTGACTCAGGTCATGCCTAATTTGCCTTTGTAGAGAATAAAGTAACTGCTACTTAAGATATACTTATTTTTAAAGAATCCTTTCATCAATGAGAAATCCTGCAACTCACTTTAATAAGCTCTTAGGTTAAGTAAACAGAAAGACATTCAGAAGCGCTAAATATACTTTCTTACTGTCAAGATATACAATTACAGAGCAGCTTTTCTTTTGCAAACACAATAATTAATTTAAATTAAACTCTTGGCAACTCCTTCAAAATGGACTGTATTACATGCAATGTTGTTTGGTATATTTTAAAGAGATTGAGATGGAAAAAGAAAGATGAGTTATATTTTAGAATATAATTTTGTAAAGCTATATGCCTCTACTGGTAGTATTTTTTTCTGTGCATGACACTTAAATATACAAATCAATTAAATTGTATAAATGTAGATGCCTGTGCAAGCAGCACTTGGATCAAGACACAGAATATCTTTGGCCCCTCAGGAGCCTCCCTTATGCCCCTCCTCATGTCAATCCACCAAGGTAATCTTATTATAACCTTTTTCATCGTGACTTAATTTTTCCTGTTCTTGAACTTCAAATAAGTGGAATCATACACCATTTCTTCTTCTGAGTCTGTCTTATTTTGCTGAAAATGATGTCCACTTTATTCAATTAAACTGTTACATGTAGCAATGGTTTGTTGTTTTTTTAATTACCGAGCAGCGTGAATGCTGCACCATTTATTTATTCATTCTACCGTAGATGGACATTTGAGTCGAACGCAGGTACCCCTCTTAGTATTCCTGTTGCTGTTCACCTTCTGTTACCTTTTTCAACCTAAGCCTAGATTTGGTAAACTTAAAAATTCACTGTAAGATGGACCATCTAGTATTTCAGGGTGCAGGAATCTAAAGTTTTAGAACAGAAAATGACTGTCTTTGTGCTTGGGATTCTGACTTATTATTATTTTAAATAATAAAGGACCGAATTATTTTGGACCTAATTAAAAATTGTCTTCTTTTGGCACTAATGACAAAAAGCAAAAAGAAACAAGGAAACTACTTGTTTGGTTTGCTTTCCTAACATCATAAGGCAAGATTTTGTCAATTTATAAAGTTACATTAGAGACGATGCTTCCCCCCCATCATGGCTCAATGAACATTAAGATCAGAATGAGTTGCTTTTAGATCTGGAGTTCCCATCACTAAATGTATTCCAGCAGAAACTGATGACCATCTGCCAGAGAAGAAGAATGAATCTTTGCATGTGGACTAGATGTATTTTAAGTTTCTGTCCAGCTAGAAAGTATTTTAATTCTAAAATATGGAAATTCTTCAGGACACAAAAATTTCAATCACATGTCTTAAGATGCTCACTTTCCATTAGCTTACTTGGTCATAATAGATCCTCTAAATAGTACACTGTAAAAACTTTATTTCTATCTTATAGGTGAAGAAAACAGGGCCCTAAAATTGTTCCATCTGGTTAGTCTATAACATGGTGGAACGTGGAATTGGTTGCACTTTCCCTGGCACTGGTCTTGGCTTTTAGTCACCCATCTCTGGGGCTGGAGCTCCGGGGCTGGAGTTTATAACCCCAGAGAATGGTAGGAACAAACAGACATGCAATGCAGGTGTGAGGGTTTAGTCAAATGCTGTCATTCTACATACCTTCACATGGAGGCTTCATGGGAGAGGAAACAGGTAGTGCTGCATGAGATTATACGTGGAACCTCACATAGGGTGAAGCTGAAAAAGTGGTAGCTGCAGTCAGTGTTGGCTTAACGTGAGCATCTCAGGAGCCTTGCAGAGGATCAGCCTGGTAAGAAATACAATGAACAGGGTCACCTGGGTGGCTCGGTCGGTTAAGCATCCCGCTCTTGGTTTTTGGCTTAGGTCAAGATCTCAGGGTCTTGAGCTCGAACCCTGCATCAGGCTCCACGTTGAGTGGGGAATCTGCTTGAGGTTCTCTCTCCCTCTCCCTCTGCCCCATCCCCACTTCTCTCTCAAATAAATAAATAAATAAATAAATCTTAAAAAAAAAAAAAAAGAAATGCGATGAATGTACTACTGAGAAAACATGAAACATGAGTGCACAGGTCTGCACAGTCAGGTGAAGGATGTCTTGTAAGCATCCCATTGGCTATGTACTGTGGCCAAGAGTGAGACAGAAGGTGAAGTCTGACTGTGGATTTGGGGAATTCTCAGAACACATGTTCTGTATGCCTTTTATCCAGGGTTACAGAGGATGTGAATATCAATGATGAATCCTTAGAAATATAAAAAATTGGGGAAAAAAGTGAAAGCTTCTTAGGATTCGGCTAAAATACTGTCTTTATACAGACTTGGAAATCAGTTACTTTGAATAAAAAACACCCAAATCTTAAGTATGGGCTTGATAACATAGGGAACTATATTGGGCGTCATGTTCAATTGTAAAATTCAGTTTATCCTGAGAAACTCTTATGGTCTGTGTATACGTATTACAAGCCAGATGGAAAATCCTGTCCATTTTTTATTGTCTTCAGTGTGGCTTGTGTTTTATCACTTGCCAAGTCATGGCCACCTGTGGCTCTGTTTTGGCAGCTCTGTGTTTAACAGGCCAGACATTCTGTTCACAGGAAGGGCCTCCTGAAGCCTAACTGAAAAGCAAGTAATTCACATGACCAAGGTTCTGATAATAAGGATTTGCTGAATACATAATTTGACGTGTTTTGCTTTGAGCAGACACACTATCCAGTGCTTTTGTTGGCATCACTGCCAAAGACTTTTGCACACAAACAATTAGTAGCAAGTCGTTTGATTTTCCACACAGGAAACCCAGCACAGAACAGCCAGTCCTCTAAAGATATATCTTCTTTTTTCCGATTGTTTTCATTCTGTTAAGCTTCAGTCATTAACACATTAATGGACCAATTACTGGTCATGGAACCTTAGGGGTGTAGCACTCAGTCCCAAGGCTCTCCATAGTTCAAAGGCCCCTCAGAATCACCTAAAGTACAAGACTGGCCAAGATGATGCAATAAATAATCTGACCAGAGAGTGTAGAAGCAACAAACAGATGAGATGCATAACTGACTCATTCTTCTGGAAGATTCGAAATGGTGCCATATTTTCATCTATTTTTGGTAGTTTGAAAAACGTCTTTACCCTTTGAAATGGTTTCTTCTGTACCTTGAATCCCATTCAAGGCTAAATGTGGCCTGACTTCTAACCCAATTTATTCAGCCATTTAACTTCGAAGGAAGATGATTGAGTGCTTCAGATCTCAATTTTCTTCACTTGTGAAATGAATTCATCAGAGAATTGATCCAGAAGATTCCTTCAAAGGTTTTCAGTTCGGTGTGCACATGGTATTCACCATGGTACCTGGCTTCAGAAAACATTCTTGCACGTGTCTTAGGGTGGGAGATTCTCATTTAATGGTGTGGTCTGCGAGGAAACCTGACTAGTAGAAGACCAAACGTTGACCGCATAGCAGAATCATCCGGGGAGTTTTTAAAAATCAAGGCATATAGTGAAATAAGTCAATCGGAGAAAGATAACTATCATATGATCTCCCTCATATGAGGAAGTGGAGATGCAACATGGGGGGTTAAGGGGGTAGGAGAAGAATAAATGAAACAAGATGGGATTGGGAGGGAGACAAACCATAAGTGACTCAATCTCACAAAACAAACTGAGGGTTGCTGGGGGGAGGGGGCTGGGGAGAAGGGGTGTGGGGTTATGGACATTGGGGAGGGTATGTGCTATGGTGAGTGCTGTGAAGTGTGTAAACCTGGCGATTCACAGGCCTGTACCCCTGGGGATAAAAATACATTATATGTTTATAAAAAATAAAAAAAATTATTAAAAAAAATCAAAACATAGCGGTATATCTTATAACTTCCCAGGTAAATTCAGTGTGCTGCCAAGGTTGAGAGTCATTGCTCCAAAACAATGGATTCTCATTTGACAAACAATTTTCAGGAGCTTCGTAGATATACTGGTGCTACACAGCGTATGCGTGCAGGATTGTTCCTCCTATCCAGGCTGATCACATTTTTGGGTCTACATAACTCTCAGCAAGCATGCTCATTCTTCCATGTATCAGAAAACATCTACTAACAGGGCGCCTGGGTGGCTTGGTTGTTCAGCGTTTGCCTTCAGCTCAGATCATGATCCCTAGTTCCTGGGATGGAGTCCCACATCAGGCTGTCTGCTCAAGGGGAGGCCTGCTTCTCTCTCTCCCACTCCCCCTGTTTGTGTTTCCTCTCTCGCTGTATCTCTCTGTCAATAAATAAAATCTTAAAAAAAAATTACTATGTACTATATGTTCTTAACTAAATATTACAATCATGTTTATAATGCTACCACTCCTGTCCTAAAGTTTTACTTACTGGTAATTATAATTATTCTACTACACATTACTTATATTAAAAGTTTCAGAAATGATTATGAGAACAAAACTGAGCTAAATGCTAAAGCAATTTTGGTTTTACTAACCATCCATTTGGTGTTCATTTTTGGACTACATAAAAAGCCTATTAAGTATTCCAGAGATAGATGTTTTGAATTTTCTGGGATAGCCCAGTAGAACAGTGAGCGGACTGGGAATTTAACAGATATTGAAAAAAAGAAAAGATTTATAGTTCTAACTGTTATCTAATTTATATGATTCAAAAGTGACAAAAAAAAACCACCCTAAAACAAAAAACACTATGGTAAGCAGATAAACTCTTCCCTCAAAGATGTCCACATCCTAATTCTCAGAACCTGTGAATATGTTGTGTTGCAAGGTTAAGGTTACCAGGCAAATTAATGTTGCAAATCAGCTGACCCCGCGATGTGGCTCGTGTTTTGGATGACCCATGTGGGTCTGATAGTAATCATGAGGGTCTTTATAAGTGAAAGAGTGCGGTGGGAAGGTCGGAAGGACGTAGTGGGAGCAAGTTTTGATCTGCAAGTACCTGCTTTTGAAATGGAGAAGGGCCCGAAGGCGAAGAATGCGGGCAGCCTGGACGCTGGGAAAGGCTAGCAAATGGATTCTCTTCAGTCGCCAGAGAGGAACTGACAACACTTTTGAGTTTTCACTGAGCAAGACCCACATGAACGTCGGATCTCCAGAACTGTAAGTTAACAGATTTGCATTGTTCATGCACATTTCAGTATGTGATAATTTGTCGCAGCAGCCATAGGAAAGGGATGCAAGTAGTTATAAAATGCACAGTGTGGAAGAAAAGAAAACCTTCTCTGAAATGGTCATATTTTTGGCCTGTAAGGTTTTTCCTCCTCCCTTTCTCCCTTTGGTCCTCCACATCCGGCTAGATGAAAGTTCTCACAGCTGCTGGTCCTGTTTGCTGCTAACAACAGTGAGGCTGAGTTTAGTGGTGAAGCAGAATTAGATTTTTCTAGAAACCAGGGAAGGTTATGAAAGAACAGAATGCATATTACAAAGTGCAGAATTGGGAAAGGATAGACAATAACGAAAGGGATTTAATTAAAAAAAAATATTTGTAATACCCAAGAAGGGTACTATTCTATTTCTTAAAATGAAAGCCAGGAAAGGAGAAAATTAAAAATGTTAACATAAGAGTGAGAATTCAAAGTAATCTAGGCTAGGGAAATTAGCTTCATTACGGCTTATGGGCAGGAAAAAAACGATGTACACGATTGTACGAGGTCCTCGGGATTCTGCTTGGTTGGGGTTCATTTGCTTGGCTGGCTTTTCAGTTGTTGGCTGATCAGAAGGGTTGGAAGTGGCCGTAAGGCCATGATGCCAAAATGATACACTTGAGCTCAATTCAGGAGCCCTACCCGGAAGTGGAGATCGAGGGGGGCAAGCTGTAAGGAACATTTGGATGGGGAAGTCACTATCGACAAAGGAGGTGGTGACTTGTCGGAATCAGAAAATAAAAGCTGCATCTTAGTTGACAAATCGTAATCTCATGGTTGTTGCTGAGGCAGAAGACGGGGAAACTGACAAACCATTCACCTAGTGAGAAAGGTAAGTGAGGTTTGGGTGGCCTTAATGGCTCTGCTGATTATTGAACCAATTAATTTCCAGAACTTTGACAGCAATGGTTTTGTCGTGGTTTGATTTATTTTGTTTGTTTTCTCCTTAAATGGCTGAAGTTGGGGATGAGTGAGGGACTTACCCTCCCCTCAGCTAGGAGCTGGGAGAGGGAGGGGATAAGCGGAGGTTGAAGAGAAGGAGGGAGAAGAAGCTAGCAATACATTTCACGAATATTCCAGTTATTAGACACCTTTGAGGATTATGCCTAATGCAATGGGCTATATTCCCTTTTTTATCACGGGCATTATGTTCAATTTTGTTAAGCTGTTGGATTATTTGGTAAATTTACTCGAGTGCATCCAAAACAAGCATGAGTTTTCAAGACCAAATACTCATGTTCTAAATAAAGTCTGAATTACACAGGGGAAAAAGTACAACTTTGTAAGTAGGGTAGTAATTTGATGTGACCGAACCTCCAAGAGACATCTTAGCAACTCCTTGGCCTTTGAGCAAGTCTCGAATGCCTGCCTTTTTGCTTATTACTGAGGCTGGAGTCTGATGGGGTCATTCCAAATCATACTTTGCTATAGATAAGCTGTCTTGTTACACTTACCTGAGCCTCATGTTTCTAATCTATGCAATGATTATGATGGAATGATGGTAGGATGGCAATCAAAAGACTCCTGAAGTAAAAGCAAAGCTGGCAGTTGGACCCCACACACTCGACTTACATTAACTAATTTTATCCTCAGGACAACTTTATAAAATCGCTACTGTTCTTTTTTTTTTTTTTCCAAGATTTTATTTATTTATTTATTTGACAGAGAGAGACACCGAGAGAGGGAACACAAGCAGGGGGAGTGGGAGAGGGAGAAGCAGGCTTCCCGCAGAGTAGGGAGCCCGATGTGGGGCTCGATCCCAGGACCCTGGGATCATGACCTGAGCTGAAGGCAGGTGCCTAATGACTGAGCCACCCAAATGCCCCAATTGCTACTGTTCTTACTGCTGTATTAGACATAGGAGAGTACACAGAGGCCGAGTTGCCAAATATTACACATCTGCAAAGTGAGCGCTGGAACACGAACCCGGAATGCTGCCTACGAAGCTCTGCTCTTGACAATCACTTTATGATGTTCCCATCTTCTGACTGGACTATCCTGTAGAATCAATTAGATAAATGTGTATACAACCATGTCTTCTCCCTTTCATCTTCCTCTGTCTTTCCCCTCTCCCTGCTGAGCAGAGAGCCTGATGCGGGACTTGATCCCAGGACCCTGAGATCATGACCTGAGCCGAAGGCAGAGGCTTAACCCACTAAGCCACCCAGGTGTCCCACTGAAATAACTTTTAAAGACCAAGGGAGAACTAAGACCATCATCTTGTGTTGAACTACTCCTGGACACACTTGTTTCTCTTCACATATCCTAATGTTAAAATACAATTAAACATGTATTGCATACTTGCTTCCGTAGGCTTTCTCAGCTTGTGTACTTTGGCCAAGTTAATATTTTCCACCAGGTAATTCTTTGTGGCTGGGTGCCTGTGCTGTAAATTGTAGGAGGATGATCTGTGTGCCTGACCTCTTGTCCTCTACGTACTCGTGGCCCTCCAGTTGGGACAATAAAAATGTCTGGAGACATTGCCACTTGTCTCCCAGGAGCAAAGTCAACCGTCAGTAGGAATCACTGCTCTGAAAGAAGAAAAATGCAGTGTTGAAAGCAAGTTGGTTTTTTAAAAAACTAGTTGATAGTAAATTCACTTGGCAAAATCTTATCCTTGCCAAGTTCGGTAAACATCAAATTTCTTTTCACTACTTGGCAGGAGGGAAGTTCTGGAAAAATTTAACTTTTCCCCTTAAATATAGGTGAAGGGGGTGTGAAGTAGAATAATCAAAAACACTCCTTTAAATGACTAGGTTAGCAGGTCATTGTTCCTATTTGTTCTTGCAAGATAGGAAATGATTTGGGCATCAGGAGTTAGTAACTCAGTCAGCTACCTCCTGCTCTTGTTTAGGAGTTAAATGAGGAGTCTATCAGTGATAATACGTTCACACAGTAGATAGCCACTGTGTTAAAGTATTGATTTGAGGGGCATCTGGGGGCTCAGTGGGTTAAAGCCTCTGCTTTCGGCTCAGGTCATGATCCCAGGGTCCTGGGATCAAGTCCCGCATCAGGCTCTCTGCTCAGCAGGGAGCCTGCTTTCTCCTCTCTCTTTCTCTCTCTCTCTCTGCCTGCCTCTCTGCCTACTTATAAAAGAAATAAAATATTAAAAAAAAAGAAAGGTGATATGGACTAATATCACATCCTTAATCCTCATTATTCCCAAGGGAAAAAACTTAAAATTATTAAACTCTCTCAAGAGGAGGGAGACGGAAAGAGAGAACACTTTGTTTTAGACAGTTTTAATTAGAAAAGATTTCTTTAGAACAGTCCTGTTGAAAATGATTCTGGATGATCTCCCACTAAACCTCTATCATTAGGAACAAAAGATTTCTAGGAAGCAAAATATTTTAAGGGATTACCACTATAGTTTATTAGATTTACTTGGACTTAATATGTTCACACTCTTTTGGTGGTATTAGTTGGGTCACTGGGTTTCATTCCTGAGAAAAATCTGTTGTAAGGCAACAGTAATGAGTTGGGACTAAAATGCCACATGAGCTTGCAGAGACTTTAAATGTCAACCAATACAATGTGTTGAAACATGATAACTGGAAGACTCCAAAGGCTAAGGCTTTACATAAAACCCAGGAAGTAATATATTATGAAATGTCATTCTTTGATTCAACAGGTGAAACAACTACAAAGTTGTTTAATAAAATATTCTTCAAAATAATAAACATTTCAATATTGTTCAGTTTCATTAAACTATATTGTTTTATTTAAACCTCAAATGGGACCTTAAGAAGGATACATTCTAATTCTCTTCTTTCTATCATGATTCTAAATGATAACACTGTCAGTGGGAAATAAACTTATTCTATAATGGGAAATTTATACCACATGTGACTAAAATTTTGAAGACTTTAAAAAACATAGAGTATTCTAAATTTCTATATTAGGTGAATACGTAATATATAATAATGGAGGGTCCTGTTAATGCTAAAAGAATATTTCTGTAGCTGGTGTAAGAAGTGTGTGTGTGACAAACCTGTCTGCTTCGTTAACAAACATTTTATGTAATAACACCTATATATCCAAAAAAATTTCCTTATTCATGACATCCGATGGTTTAGCTCATTGAAGTTTTATTCATAACTTTACAATACTAACATGCTAATAGAGAACAAAACATTTTATATAAAAACTTTATGATTTCCTACTGCACAGATATGATTGAAAGGATGTACCTTTCTAATCTATAAAGGGCTGTTCTTACTATATAAAAATACATAAAAATGCCTGGTGACAAATTCAACAGTTATAATGACATTATGGCTTCTCCATCAGTCTAGAAAGAATGTCTAGGGTTGATTGTTCCAAACCATTTCATAAAATTTTTCCAAATTGATAAATTTAATTATGCCATGATTGGCCTCCTGGACCATCATTAACACTGATCTTAAAACAGAAATTACACTCGGCTAACGCTCACTTAAGTCCAGCTCCTTTGCAGAAACTTACTGTAGAAATGAGTGAAGACTTTTAAGTAGAAAGAACAGTGATGAAAACGTTTTGTTTTTTAAGTTTAAAATGCTTACTCAAAAATTTCAAAGAAGGTGAAGCATGGGACAATCTGATCTAAAAAGGGTATAATAAGGTGATCTAGCAGGTCTTGCTGGCTTGTTAGTTTTAACCTACTCATTTTCTTGAGATTTGATAGAGACCTCCTGAACAAGATAGTGTTCTGTACATTAATTTAGTGGAGATAAATGCCAGCCATTACTTGAAATATGAATCCTTGGAATACGGATGTTGAAATATCTCTTGCACAATTTTGTTAAAAACTGAGATGAAACAAAGTTCATGGAGGCCATTTGGGATGGGCTTACCATGACTGAGAAATTCTGTCCTTTGAGTTGTACAAAATCCATATATATATATTTATTTTTACAATAATCCAGCAAAAAGCCTAATAGTTGTTATATTCCATTATAACAGTTGTATTATAATCCATAATGACTCATAATATGTATTTTCTAAACTTTTGTAAAGAATTTTCTAATAGGGGCACCTGGGTGGTTCAGTGGGTTAAAGCCTCTGTCTTCGGCTCAAGTCATGATCTCAGGGTGCTGGGATTGAGCCCCACATCGGGCTGTCTCCTTAGCAGGGAGCCTGCTTCTTCCAATCTCTCTCTGCCTGCTTCTCTGCCTACTTGTGATCTCTGTCTGTCAAATAAATAAATAAAGTCTTAAAAAAAAAAGGAATTGTCTAATATACTGTTAAATATGTCCAGGATAGCAGTAAGAGTAATGGCTTAGGGGAAAAAAAATGAGTGTTGCATAAATGGCATCCATTTTTGGGCAGGTCAGTGATACCAACAGACTTTTGTTGATGAGTCTACACGTTTTAAGACTCTGATTCATGTAAATCCTGCATTTTTACTTGTAATACCATCAGCTGAAATCTGTAGTTCAAGAATTAACTGAACAATATTTCCACTGTAACGGCACTGTGAAATCTCATGTCTGTCTTGACAGTAGCTCAAGGCTAAAAGGAATCAAGCCTACAGCTGTGGAAACAATGGTATTAAAGGTCCTAGAGGGAGAGGGGAAGCGAGTGTAGAAAGATGAGTTGATTCTACATCCTCCTTTTTTCCATGGAAGGTTAATGGTTGGGATGGTTACATCATATGCAGAGTGAAGACTAGTACGTAAATGAGTCTCTGCCTCCTCAAACCACAAGCAATGAGGAAAAGTCAGTCCAAATAATTGAAAATTACAGAACCATGTGCTATTCTAGCAGGAGGTTTTGCAGTTAATTTACAGTCTTTTATTTTGTTATGATGAATGCTGACATGAAAACCCAAAGCATATAAGCCAATATAGCAATAGTCCATTAATTCATTTAACTGCAGAATTTGTGGAAAATTATACAAATAGAAAGGTTATGCAAGAGATCCCCCAAACTGTATTTTTGAAGCAGATGATGGAGCCAAACAGAAAACTGTTGCTCGGCTGTGATTCCACTTAAGAATTTAACCAGTGAAATGTGACCAAAGGTCCTAGTACTAAATAACTTTTCATAATTTAAGTTCCTAAGTGCAGAGATGCACAACATCTCTGTATCTAGATTGTGTGTTTTTTTTTTTAAAGATTTTATTTATTTATTTGACAGAGAGAGATCACAAATAGGCAGAGAGGCAGGCAGAGAGAGAGAGAGGAGGAAGCAGGCTCCCTGCCGAGCAGAGAGCCAGATGCGGGACTCGATCCCAGGACCCTGAGACCATGACCTGAGCCGAAGGCAGCGGCTTAACCCACTGAGCCACCCAGGCGCCCCTCTAGATTGTGTTTTAAACTGGGGGTTGAAACTGATTATCCAGGAGATTCAATACAAAATACTTCTCTCCTAGCAAATTATGGCAATAAATATCACAATGACCTATTTGGGTTTCCAAAAATGTAAGAAACAAAATATGCAACTGGTTCCCTTTTCTTCTACATCAAAATCATTCTGTAAAGATGATCTTCTGTTTGTCACCTCTTTAACATCCATCCAATGTAGAATTGATTTTAGTCCATTAGTCTGTATCAGTTCTGGCTTACCAGGTCTGGTACTAAAAAAAAAAAAAAAACCCATGTAACATTAAGTCCTTTCGTCCAAATGCTATTATGTTCCTTTTTTTTTCAAGATTTCATGTTAGTTACCATGTAATGTTTTGTTGATAATAGATTCTATGAGATACTAGCAGTTAACCACAAAACAGAAAAATTTTCAATACAAAAATAGAATGGGGCCATGCAATCTTGGTATGGCCTCCTTCATATACTGGGACTATCAACAATGGCAAAAATGGGAGTATAAAAATTCTAGATAACTTAAAATATAATGGTATAAATTTATCAAACTATAAGCTTGGGTGTAGAAAAAAGTAGCTATTTCTTTACTTCAGTTTCTATTTGAGCCCTCATTTGTATCTGATGACAAAACATGGTCTTGGTCAATTTCTTACAACTATTCTACAAATTTGGATGTACAAAAAGCAATTGTTATTTTTTTATAGCTCCACTTAATTCGTATTTCAAGTTTCTATTGTACATTAAGGCAAAAAATGTAGCCAATTCTCCTGTGTTATGGTTGTATTTTAGCCTTTGTTTTGGGGAAAGGCATCTGTTCCTTGGTGTTGATCTTCTGTCCAAATTGGCATAAGTGAAATGTTTAGTGTTCCATCTTGTTCTCTGGTGTCTACCTCCTTCAAGCTAGCATGTGCAGGGATGGGCTTGGTTTTACCTGGGCTTCTGACTACAGTCCATGTTCATTTCCTCACTCTTTTTCTGAGTTGTGACCTTGAAATAACCTGGAATCTACTGACTTGGCCCTCTCAAGAAATACATGGATGGTTCAGCTGATTGCCCCCCTCCTCTTAAATGGTGCAGAAAATTCTGGGCTGCCTTGGGCCATCCATGAGCCTAGATGATCTTTCCAGCCATTTTTTGCTCTATTGTTTTATGCTAGTATGTCACAGGAAACATTTCCCATCGTGTCACTTTTCAGGTTTCCAAAAAGATATCAGGCACTGTTCTGAGTATCCAAATTCTTAAGGCTTTCAATATGCAAGTGATGATGTAGCATTGTCTGTTTCCTTTCCCTCTGGGTATAATCCTGGAGAGTAGGGCCATGTATAGGACTGCTTTGGAGTGATGTGTACCCAAAAGGTCTTATTATCTGGCTTCTTCCTTTTTCCCAACTCTTGGATTTTTCAGTAAAGGGTAGAAAAACTGGCTCAACACCATCATTCATTTTTCTCAAATACATTATTTAGGAAGATACTTCTTCCTTTTATCTCCCAGTCTCTGCCAGGACTTTGACAAATACTACTATGAAGCAGAAGGGTTGAGGACCAATGCTTCTGCAGCCTGTCTGGAGAAACTATGGCTTCACTCTGGTGAGGTGAGAAGCCAATGCTACTGTAGCTGTTGCCGAAAATGGGGCTGCAGTCATCCTCCAAAGAGGCATTACGGAGATATAATACATACAATGAGTGATGTGAAAAAATTACTCCCGCACCATTTCCATTGAAAACCAAATGTTTTTTAATAAGTATGAACATGTACAATGCTTTTATAAATTTAATTAGGTGTAAGTCCATTGGGAGATAATACCCAAATCTATATTTATACCCTTGGCTACATTTAAGACTCAGGTAAATTGTTCTGCCGGTCCTGTGTGTGACAGGTTTTGCTTTGACCCACTGGAACATGAATAACATGAAAACAGAAGTACCTAAAAGGAAAGTGACTTTGGTGTGATTTACAATGCATTTTCAATGTTGGGCACCTAATTAAAAAGTCAGACTCCAAAAGAATACAATTTATTGGCAAATCTTCAAAGAGATGATTTGTGAGTCTGCAAGGCATGCATAGACCTCAAATTTCATCAAGAGATAAAAAAAGGCAAAGTTGGTTTTTCTGGGTGAAGTGGCATTTGTTACAAAAGCAATTAAGTACATTATTTGAGGTTAACTTGTTAACTGTTTGACCAAGCCAGTGAAGAAGAAAAATCAAGTTTTGGGTTCAATTTCCTTGGCTATTTTTTTTTTCCCTCCTGTCTTTTCATAGGTCTGTTCACCATTAAATTTTTTTAAGGTTTTTAGTTTTTCACCATGATTACTGCCCAGAACAAACAGCAGCTAGATTAGGATGTATCATGAAGATTTTTCCCTGAAAGAAAAATAACCCTTTGTGTTATAGTACTCTAGCTTTTTGCAGAAAAAGGAGACCATGAAGATGTCTGGGACTGTCAACCATTTTTATATGGTCTTACAGCTACTTTTAAAAGAGTCACAACTCCTATTTGGAACACATCTTGGAGGGTTCATCTTCCCTAACTAAAAGCCCATTGATAGCCAAATTTCCAGCGGTATTTTTCTTGATAGAATCTTACTGCTTCTGTAAGAGGAAATGCAAGCAGCAGCTCTTTATACAGCATAGGCAAAAATCAGAAATCATATGTGATCAAATAGCCTATAGCCTACAGATATATATATATATTTTTTTAAATAAACAACATGAGTGCCCGGTTTAGCACTTTTTTTTTTTAAACTTTATTTATTTATTTGACAGAGAGAGAGAGAGAGATCACAAGTAGGTTGGTGGGGGGGCGGAAAGCAGGCTCTCTGCTGAGCAGAGAGCCCAATGTGGGGCTCGATCTCAGGACCCTGAGATCATGACCTGAGCCGAAGGAAGAGGCTTAACTCACTGAGCCACCCAGGTGCCCAATAATTTTAAGCCTTGAGTATTATAGTAGTCCTTTTGTTGACATGTGTCTGGTCCTTGCTTCCTGTCCTTATTTCCTTTTCTCCTATTTAATAGTTAAACTTATAAACTCCGTTTTGTATCCTGTGTTATGAAAACTCAGGTCATCAAGTATTGGTCAAAAGTAATTTTTGTATTAAGTATGATAGTGCTACGGATATATCCTGCTAAAACCGTTTCTTTTTTTTTTTTTTAATTGTGTTATATTAGTCATCATAAAATACATCATTAGTTTTTGATGCATGTGCAATGTTTGGATTGTTTGCAACCTTAGTAAAAATAGCTCTGTAAAATTACCCTTATAATTTTTTTGTACGTTCTTCTCATTCTTCCAGATAAATTTCCAGTTTTGGAAATACTAGTTGTGAGCATTTTAATTCACTTGGATTCACGTTAGGTTGTTTTCCAGAAATTTTATACTGACTTAAACTGTAGGTTGCTTTGTTCCTCCAGAGAGATGGTTTTATTAGGATTTGGTGGAAAAATTTGTAATAAGTCCTGTGGTATTAAGGATTATGGTTACATTAACCTAGATCTGGCATCTTTTGGGAAGGGCCTATGCATTATTCAAGGAGAAAAAGATTAGCTTTTCTCTGTATTTCCTTAGAAAATGCAAAAAATAATGTTCAAATGAAACAATTTACTTATACATATAAACATATATAAACTTAATCCATCCTTTTAGTCTCCTGACTTTCTAGAAACTTTGATCTATGGTCACATAGAATTTCTGATTATTCTGGGAACTTTTTTTTTTTTTTTTTTCTGCTCAGGTTGTTCTTAAATCCTGGAATACTCTTGCCTAATTGAAGTCCTTTGTTATTCAATGTTTGGGTCAAATCCATATCCTTGGCAAAGCCTTCCAAAAAAGTCTTAATTCAGTTATTTAGAATCAGCTCTATTTTACTTCTGAAACAAACTTTCTTCTACTTCTTTGTTTGTCAAAGTTTGCCACAACTAGATGTAACTGATGAAGCATTAATGGTTATAGTCAACCATACTGTCTGGCCAGAGCTCTGCATGTAGTAAATGTTCAATCAGCTTTGAGTGAGTTGAACTGAACTGACCTATAAGGACTCCATCCCGTTAGGTATCCCTCAGTCATGCCTCAGGACTTGGGGAGTAATTGTGAGGCTAAGAAGCAGGCTTCACTGGGGAAGGGAGGATTTCCTACAGAGAGAGCAAAGCAGCTGTTTCCCTGATCCTGCTGTTGAGTTGTTGAGAGCCATGCAGAAGATGGGGCACAGCTGTGTGGTTATATATCCCGGGGGACAGATCTCACCCCACTGTAGTTTCTGTCCTTTTTTAGGGTGCAGTCCTAGAACCAACCTAAAAGGTGAAGCACCAGGCATTCTAGAATTGGGTTATCAGCTATTTAAGAAGTCTTCCAGAAATGTCAGCTGCCCAGCGCCTGGGGGCTTTGAAGTAATGGGATGTTATGGCTCCTCACCCTGGAGGAAGGGAGACCTTGGTCCCTTGAGAAGCTGAGTTCAGGGGCAGCCTTCAACCTGGGGTATGGAGAGAAGAAACTTTTTCTCTTTGTCAGGATCTGAAAAGGATCCTGGTACAGGCTGCCCAGAATGGGCTCTGTGGTCCTTTTTAGGCAATTCTGTTCACTGCTCCATCAACCATTGTCCTTCATGCAGGACACCTTTCGAGACCCAGGCCAAATCAAATTACTGTCTGCTTCCCTTCTATTTCTATGACTTGTTGTTTCAGCAAACATTTAAGTGTTCTTACAGGTTAGGTGTGTGATAAGTGAAGGAGAAATAAAAATACATAATGTAGTTTTGGCCCATAAAATACTTAATGTCCAGTGGGGCTTTGTTCTGATTAATACGGGAAGCAAGTTTTAAAATTCTATTTTAGGTGGCACCTGGGTGTTTCAGTGTGTTAGGCCTCTGCCTTCAGCTCAGGTCATGATCTCAGAGTCCTAGGATCGAGCCCAGCGGCGGGGTCTCTGCTTAGCAGGGAACCTGCTTCCTCCTCTCTTTCTGTGCCTGCCCCTCTGCCTACTTGTGATCTCTCTCTGTCAAATAAATAAATAAAATCTTTAAAAAAAAATTCTATTTTAGGCTTAAATTTTTAATTTTTTATCAGTATCTTAATAATTAAATTAATAGGGAAAATGAAGGCAGTTATGGTAAATAGTTGGAAATCTTATAAGTATTGTACTAAACGGTACCGTGACTATAACCCATCTTCCTGAAAAACTTTCTTTCTTTTTTTTTTTTTTTTTTCAAACATGAAAAGTCCTCTGTTTGAACTTTGAATTCATGTTCTCTACTGGGGGAGCCTCTGTGTAAGTTCATGAGAGTTGCATGGCCACATAGTCACTTTTGAAATGAAAACTAAAATCTTGAAGCATATTTTTGCTCGAAATATACCCAGTGAAGTTTCTCTGGATTTTGAAGAATTGAAATGAATGAGCTGCACAAGGGCAAATATTTACAGTAACAAAAACTTAATATACTATCAAATTCCAACGATGCTCTCTTACCCTATAATGAAACACATGCGTCGTCCTGGTGCTCTTTGCTGTTCCAGCTGCCCAGCTCCCCATAGGATGCTGTGGCAGACGGAGGTGCAAGGCTTCCACATCTGCAACCCCTAGACTGACCATAGTGGCTAGCCTGAGCCCTGTAGCACCCAGGGAGCGAAAAGGAACCTCCCCCCACCCCACCAGGGTGCAATAAAGAAGAGGTAATACCTGGGATGGATTTTACTAAAGTAAATGATGAAAAAAAATCATTAAGGTACAGTTAGAAACAAACACATGAATATTCTTAGGGTCGGATAGAGGGGGTCGGTGTATAGCCACGCTCAGTAATTTGGTACTTTTTACACAAAACACTCTACTTTTCTGACTCGGGATGACACCTCTCCTCTTCTGGGAGTAAATGGATGCCCTATTTACAGACTAACCCTGACTGAGACTATTCCCCAATTTAGCAGTATTTTTTATTTATTTTTAAAAATTTTTTAAAAAGACTTTATTTATTTGACGGAGAGAGAGACACCTTGCCAGAAAGAATACAAGTAAGGAGAGCAGGAGAGGAAGAAGCAGACTCCCCACTGAGCAGGGAGCCTGATGCAGGGCTCCATCCCAGGACCCTGGGATCATGACCTGAGCTGAAGGCAGTTGCTTAACGACTGAGCCACCCAGGTGCCCCCTTAGCAGTGTTTTTTAATGACAAGTGTTGACCTATCTGGTTCAAAGTTATTTCGGATACAGAGGGAGAGTAACCGCAGTATTGACATCCTAGCCTCTTTGCTGGGCTAGTGCCAATTTAGCATTACAGCTCTTCTTGGGAGCATTCTGTAAGTAGAATTACACTACATCAGGATTAAAAACTCTAGGAGAGGCAAATAAAGGTATGGGCTTCAAATGTGGGAGTGACGGACTGCCTAGAAATCTTGCCAAGAGTATAAGGAGTAGCCCTGACTAAATTCACTCTCCCATGTTAGACCCGGCATTTTACTCATAAAGACAATTGAACAGGCTTATGAAAACATGAAAATAAAAAGTAGAAAGAAAAGCCTATAAGATAATTTTATTACTGTAAGGACCTATTTAGCCAGAGCGCTTCCATTTGGTTAAACAATAACTTTGTTGTTTAGAACTTAAACTGTCCCTGCCCCCCTTCCCCCAGGGGACTTACTTAAAAACAAGTTCCAGAAACCAGTCCCAGGTAACAAAGCCCAAATACAAGGGTGGGTCAGGCCAGGTGGAGACGTCCGATCAGTGGGGGGGCGCATACTGTCTCCCTAGTTACCAGGGAATATGGGCCCAGCCCATTAGGCGTCTTTTGGGTGCCAATTCTGACCAAGGCGATAGGCTAGTTCAAATATCTGCTAGGGTAAGTTGTAATTCAATTGGTCCCTTATGTGTGACCTAGCATGACTGTGCAGCTTTCTCTGTGTGTTAAAATCTCATTGGCCACCTTTGTGTGGCCAGGCCCAACTGCATGGCCTTTGCCCTTAAAAGCTAATCGGTGAAGCACCCTCTCTGTAAGAGGCACGGCCCCAAACATTCGGTTTGATTCTTGATGCTTGGCGCAAAATAAAGCTTTGCTTGACCTTCGCTTTGTATCAGTCTCACTCCTTTAATGACAGACCCATTATTGAGGGACCTAACAATTACCTGAACTAACATACATAAATCTCAGAGCTCAGCTTCATGCCTTCAAGTATGTCCTACTCAACAAATAATAGTTCCATTCATTCTTTCCCACCCCCACCTCTCACTCCAGCTAGAGTGTCTAGGGGAGGCAGGGGCAGGTGGGAATCCTGGAGAAGAACCCTTGCGGGAGGACCGGGATTTGGATGCCCAGGCATGGAGAAAGCACAGCCTGGGTGGTGTGTACAAATCCTATTTAAAAGCCTAGAGATGGGAAATACATTGCTGTTCCAATAGACTACAAAGGACCCACAAGTAAAAGATTAGAATGGGAGATTAAAATGATAGCAAAAGCCCAGATAAAATTGGATATGTGATGCTAATTTAGATTATTATCAGTTAAGAGTGAAAGAGGAAGTCCCATGTCCCGTAAGGAGTCTGTCCCAGGTGATTGTGTGAAACCAGTGAGATGTGGAGACTGGCCTGCTTACATTGGAGTAACAGAAGTTAACATCAAGGGCAGGAGAAGCACCTGTGCACTGAGAGATAGCAAACGATCTGAGATTCATTTGCCCTCCTTAGTAACCATTTCTCACCCTCTTTTGTCATTTTTAAATAATTTGTTCATTGTTAGGTAGGATATAGGAAATAATGTTCTCTATATAAATATTACTTTAGGGACAAAGACTTAAAAATATGCTGTTGTAAGTTACATAATGATGACTAACCTGACAAATGGATTTATTACATAAAAATACATTTACATAAGCACTGATGTCAAAAAGATTGTAAATTTTTAAGATAAACTATACAGGGTGAACCATGGGAGAAGAAAATTGAAAGATATCACACCTCAAATAATTGTATAAAAGGAATTGTCATTTTATTCTAGTTTAGCATAATTTTTAAAAAATATTTTGTAAGTTTGAAGGCATCTGTTAAAGTGTTCTTTTTGAAATGTTTCAACCTAGAGCTATTATAGAAATAAGTGTATTTGAAGGCTAGGGGCTAGATCTGAAAATCCCATGGGTCTTTATTTTTCAGTATCCTTGCTTTTAAGGTTGACTAATCTGTACCTTAATGTCACAGTAATTGTTATGGTTATTAATAGCATTATCTCTAAGGGGAGACAAAAAAACCTCCACAAAATATACTTGGAATTGGGGTGAGGTCTTTGTAACTCTAAGCAGCAGCTCTGTGTCCTGCAGTAAAAATGGCATTAGAATAGAGTGAGAACGGCAGGGTTCTAGACTTTTCTCACCGTTTGGCATCTAATCTTGTGGTTTAGACAAATCCCCCACATCCTTTTTCTTTTCTCTAAGTAACAATAATACAGCACTTAGATGGTTTTTGTGAGGACTAAGAAAATAAAAGCTACTTCTTGCCTTCTGTGAAAATGCTATTGAGTGCTAAACAGACAAAACACATTTAAGTCCATTTGGCATACAAATGGATTGGCCGCTTCCAGAACTCAGTCCTGCAATAAACATACATGGTGAATTCCTTTGCAGAAAAACCTTTTCGTGCATTTCTCAACATCAACAGATAGTTATTGTGAATCTATTATAAAAGGCCTTGATATAAAGAAAGTGTTATATTTAGGAAGTAGTGGGGAGATGAACATTTGTTGCAAAATTATATTTTTTTGGTCCAAGATAGTATGTTCAGATTTCAAGCAACATGACAAGAATGAGCTAACAGAACTATTAGAACCTGTTTTATGAATGTGTGAATCTCCAGGATATAATAAACTTGGGGTCACAGATACTCAATATTAAACTTGAAAAGAAGTCCTCTTGACTCTTAAAAATTTACAAAAGCCTTTGCATGGTCTGTGAAGGCTGAGCAAGATGATCTATGAACTATGATTAGTCATAGCTAACACCAGTTTTCAAGCTCACAAATTCAATGGCATTTTGTTTTCATATCAGGCTTAACTCTTCTCATCTTTTTTCTAATGTTGAGCAATCTTCTATTGATACAGTTAACAAGTAACAAATCAATTGTATCCTTGGGCTTATAGGCTAATGAACTTTCTCGGACATGTAGAAAGAGATAACGCTGCTTGAATTTATAAACATGATTGGATACTGTATCACTCATTCTGGATCCATTGCTATAACATTACTTGAAACAATCCTGCTGGCTCACGTAAAATGAGAAAACTGTGCTTAGTAAGAGTTAAAGGGGAGTGTTAGATTGTGTTAGAAACACTTAAGGAAAATACAAGGATGATCTTTAGAATCCGTGTATTTCCAAACTATATATATGTGTGTGTGTGTGTGTGTGTGTGTGTGTATGTATGCATGTGTGTGTGTGTGTGTGTATAAAATCCTCAGTCTGACAAAAGGTATGACTCGATGAGCAGCAAATGTGTGTAAGAGAACTACTAGATGCCAGTGAGGATAAAATCACCCCAAAGAATGATTGGTAATGGTGTCCGGTACTCATACAGACAAAAATAGTGCCTGTACCCTTGAATGAGAAAAGAGAGCCTCAACATAAATGAGACCTTGATGAGGGAACACAAAGGCCTTGTCCTTGTCTTGGTAATGAGAAAAAATTAGACCTGGAACTGTGACTACATCTCATAGATGATCAAAAAGTTTTAATGAAAATGGCTTTGCATATTCAGAAGGGTTTTTTAAAAATGTTTTTTAAAGTCAAAGTCATGGTAACTTTGAGTTTATTTTTATAAGACAAAGTCATACACATGATGAAATTACTAGCAGGATAATGAGGTTAATAAAGCTATATTGTAATGAGAGCGATTTAGGTAATGTATGAAATGCCTCTTTATCAGAAAACAACCTTGATAGCTTATTTCACGTGATAAATTTGAACTAGCATCTTGACCTTAGATACCCAGTAACTTTTAACTCGGTATAGTGAGTTTTGGAGCTCCTTGCCCACAAATACTTACGAAAAGTTCACATTTTAAAAACCGAGCCTTCATAAAATACACAAATGAGGACATGTTTGAAAGATGTTACCTTCTTCAGAATTGGTGTATTTCTGCAGAACAATTTCTATGACCACAGAAATGAAACAGTAATTAGCTTCAATAAGTATTACTTCATCTTACAGGAAAATACTAAGTTTTAAGTAAGCCATTAAAGAAGTAACTTAAACAAGTAAGTACTAAAACTGTACGTGATACCTTATTTCTGCAAATAGAACATAAGCTTGTATTTTGGGCTATTGCTCAATGAGTTGAACATAAGAACAGATCTCTCTGTGCCAATCTTGACATGCAGGTAAGCACTAGAAAAAGTTCTGTCATGTTTAATTTTTTTTTTTTTTTTTTTAATGTCCAGCTACAAGCTCAGTTTTGCGTATAAGAAGCAGTTGTGGGGTGCCTGGGTGGCTCACTGGGTTAAAGCCTCTGCCTTCAGCTCAGGTCATGATCTCAGGGTCCTGAGATCAAGCCCCGAATCAGGCTCTCTGCTCAGCGGGGGGCCTGCTTCCTCCTCTCTCTCTGCCTGCCTCTCTGCCTACTTGTGATCTCTGTCTGTCAAATAAATAAATAAAATCTTAAAAAAAAAAAGCAGTTGCAGTTGACAACCTTTGAGATAAAAGGGTCTTTACAAGACTTAGACACACGTAGAGAAATGGGAAATGATGACTAGTTGTACTCCCAGACGAGTCAGTCTGATAGTACAAGTTTGTGAGTGCTGGCCACTAGCATATTCAAGTTTTTTGGGTATATATTTGTTGTAAGTGATTTTGACAGTTTTAAGAAATGTTTGAAGAATTCCTGTCAAACCCGAGGGGAAACTGTGTATTTCTACTCTACATGAATGTAGAACATTTGGAATTTGGAGAAGACAATTTTAGGTTGCTAGAGATTGAAACTTAACTTAGCTAAATCTTTACAATTTTGTTAGGAGTGAGTGAAAGGGGAGATGATTTACCTAAAACTGTAGGTATTATTTTTCCTTGAGGTATAAATATAAATCTGGGGGTGGGGTGGGGAGGAGCAGTGAATAATCTGAATTGAAAACTTAAATTGGGAATGGAATTTAACAGATCTGAGATCGTTTCTATATATGTCCCCAAGAATAAGGTGTTTAACAATATTTAATATTTGATCTTCATGAATGTACCATTAACAGTTTAACTTTTACGATGAACTGAGTAGGATTTAAAGATCACTGAGAAAACAGGAGACCTGTGGTCATGTCCATAAATACTGTAACCTGCATGACTTGTAATCCATTTCTGATAATTCTTCAATTGTTTTGTGTAGTAGGCACACATTATTTTTAGGTAAATATGGCAACAGAAAAACTTTTCTAAAGGAGAAAAGGCAGAGCTTAGTTTTTAAAAAAGACATTTCTAAAACCACCTTTTGACTCCAAAAGCACATGTATTAGAGTCAAATTCAGTTTTTACTATAATCTATGGTTTTACATCTTTGACACATGGAAGTGGATGATGGCTACCATTTAAAATTATGCTCTGGGGTGAATAGATTGGAAGATGAATTAGGATCCTTCTGAATGTTGGTAGCTAAATTTCCTGTGGTTAATGGAAGTTTCCATGTAGTGAGGAGTGTGTTAAGGGAAGAACTGTAAAGAGAATATTATAAAGGCATGTCTGAGTATTTCTTCAGTGGTATTCCTTACACAGAATGTATGTGCCATCTTTTCACAAGTCCCCTTCATGTAGCATACTTACAGAATGGGATTGTTTTTGTTTTTAAACATCCTCTAGAGGCAGCCTGTGTTGAAGATTTTTTGGCTGCTACCTGCTCCTCCAACCCCACGGGAAGCCTTCACTCGCACTGGCACCAGGAACTTAGGGAATATACTTGAGTCTCTTAAAATACCCACTGTCTGTAGCCACTAACAGTGTATAACTGCACAACGGCTTCCTCTCAGTGCTCTGTGGGCTGTGTTCCCCTCTCCTAGCTCCCATCACAGATTTTCTCCTCTCTCTTTGTTCACACAAAGATATAAAATGAAGAACAGGAATTGCCACATTGCTGCCTTTCAGGGATAGTAGGACTGCTCAGCAGGTGTGGAGGGCAATTTGGGATTCTTTTGAATCCCAAGACCTTTTTTAGGACCCTAGAAATCACACTGCATTTTCAAAACCAACAAAAACTCAATTACATGCATTAACAGATGACTAATATACACAAGTGATGAGTGAGAATCAAACTGGAAATTCTAAATAGGATAACTCCATTATTGTAAAGTTGTCACCAAACAGTTCCACTTTTTGAAGTTCTAGTAGGTATGAGGACTGGTAGAAAGCCTAAGCAAAAGAAAGTATAGAATAACAAGTAAATAGTTGAAGGGAGGAAGGAAAGGGGCAGCAAGCACTACTGACCAAAGACCGCTTCTTGATTTTTCCTTCTTTGTGAAGTAGTGTCTCTGCCTAAGAATGCTTTTTTTTAAATTGACTTTAAAAAAAAAATTTTAAATTTTGTTCTTAACATATAATGTATTATTAGTCTCAGGGGTACAGGTCTGTGAATTGTCATGTTTACACACTTCATAGCACTCACCATAGGAAGTTAAGGAAGCACATACCTTCCCAATGTCCATAACCCAACCACCCTCTCCCTACACCCCAACCCACAGCAGCCCTCAGTTTCTTTTGTGAGATTGAGTCTCACAGGGTTTGTTGCCCTCCTGATCCCATCTTGTTTCATTTATTCCTTTCCTACCCCCCAAACCTCCCACGTTGCCTCTCAGCTTCCTCATATCGGAGAGATCATATGATAATTGTCTTTCTCTGACTTATTTTGCTCAGCATAATACCCTCCAGTTCCATCCACATCGTCGCAAATGACAAGGTTTCATTTCTTTTGATGGCTGCATAGTATTCCATTGTGTATATATACCACCTCTTCTTAATCCATTCATCTGTTGATGAACATCTAGGATCTTTCCATAGTTTGGCTATTGTGGACATCATGCACTCGAATTGGCTTTTGGTTTTAAACTTAGTGTGTAAATTTCTTCTTCTCCTTCTCCTCTTCCTTCTCTTCCTCCACTGCCTTTCTTCTTTCTTCTTATCTTTTTTTAAGTATTTTTTCTAAAGATTTTATTTTTTTATTTGACAGATCACAAGTAGGCAGAGAGGCAGGCAGTGAGAGAGAGGAAGGGAAGCAGCCCCCTGCTGAGCAGAGAGCCCATTGCAGGCCTCGATCCCAGGACCTTGAGATCATGACCTGAGCTGAAGGCAGAGGCTTAACCCACTGAGCCACACAGGCGCCCCTCTTATCTTTTTTGAGGAGTTACTTATTTAAGAGTGAGTGTGACTGGTGGGGGAGGGGCAGAAGGAGAGTGAGAAGCAGTATCTGACTCCCTGCTGAGAGCAGATTCCCCCCACACTGAGATCATAATTTGAGCGGAAATCAAGAGTTAGACACTTAACCGATGGAGCTCCCCCAGGCACCCC
The DNA here is from genome assembly GCF_022355385.1 of Mustela nigripes. NCBI lineage: Eukaryota > Metazoa > Chordata > Mammalia > Carnivora > Mustelidae > Mustela > Mustela nigripes. The sequence goes on along the minus strand of NC_081560.1, from coordinate 61,381,040 downwards.
TAGCGTGTAAACTTCTAAAAAAATATATATATATATGCAAAATGTGGCATTTGATTTTTTTTTTTTTTTAAACGTAAGTCTCACCCTCGTGTTTCCTAAGTGGTGATGAAGTGTTACTGATAATGGCATTAAGTTTTTCTCCCACAGTAAAATAAGGTACAGCATCTATGGCTTTGGAAAAGAAAAGGAGCCATTAATCTAGATGACAAATCAGTCAAGGAGTAAATAGCATGAAGGAGAGTCATTAGGGAAAAATTAGCTTTGCCTCTTTTCAGAATCGCAGATTTGTGTGAGACAAATGTTACTAAATAAAAGATGTTCTGTAGTGTAAGAGGTGCTTTGGCATGCGACACTGACCCATACATAGTTATTAGATGGCAACGAGCCAGCGTCACAAATGTGGAATTCTGCCTGCCTGTGCCTCACACACATGATAGGGAGTGTCTTGCATGGTATACCCTTAGGCCTGTCTCCTAATTATGTACATTTTACACAACAAAATTCAGGATCTTTTAGAACCATGAATATTGAAAGGTAAGCATGAATTTGTCTAAGACTGATCTTCTACAAGCCAGTTTCTTTCAATATTTATTCATTTATTAGAGAGTGAGCCAAGGGGGGAGGGGCAGAGAGAAAGAGAATCTCCAGTAGACTCCCCGCTGAGTGCAGAGACCCAGACTGCCTGATGTCATGACCTTGAGATCATGACCTGAGTTGAAAGCAAGAGTCTGACCCTTAACCAACTCAGACCTCCAGGCACCCCACAAGTTAGTATACTTCAACAACCTCTTGGTGGTTTCCCCACTCCCCAGTCCCTTATAATCTTTATTCTCTTGTCTGATATATAAGTTTGCCTTTTTAGATTTTATATATAAGCGAGGACAAACAGCATTTGTCTGACATGAGCTCCAGGTCCACCCGTGTTGAAATCGGTGAGATTTCCTTTTTTCTCATGGCTGAATAATATTGCATTTGTACCTATATGCAATAACTTCTTTATCCATTCATCCATCAATGGACACTTAAAGTGTTGTGATATTTTGGCTATTTTGAAAAATGCTGCCATAAACATGGAAGTGCATGCATTTATTGGAAATGATGATTTCTTTTCCTTTAGATATATACCCTGAATTGGGATTGTTGGATCATATAGCAAATCTGATCTTAGTTTTGAGGAACCTCCATATTGTTTTGATTGCCATAGCTTCTATTGTATAGCTTGGAATCCTGAAGGGTGAATAGCTTTGGCTGTTTAGAGTCCTTTATGGTTCCACACATATTGTAAGATTCTATTTTGGTGAAAAATGTCATTGGAATTCTAATAAGGGTTTCATTGAATCTATGGATGGGTTTGGATAGCATGGACATTTAAAAAATACTCATTCTTATTTATGAGCACAGGATATCTTTACACTTCTATCTTAAGTTTCTATCATCATTGTATTACAGTTTTTATTGTATAAATTTTATATTTCCTTACGTAGATTTATTACTAAATATGTTACTGTTTTTGATGCTATTGCAAATGGCATTGTTGTATTTATTTTGCAGGTATTTTATTGTTAGTGTGTAGAAAAACACCTGATATGTGTATGGGGATTTTATATCTTGTAATTCTACTGAGCATATTGCTTCCAACAGTTTTTTGGTTGATTCTTAAGGAGTTCCTATATAAGATGATAGTATCTGAGAATACTGAAAATTTTACTTTTTCAATTTGGATGACCTTTGTCTTGCATCATGGTTCCATCTATGGTTTCTAGTACTATTTTGAAAAAGTGAGAGTGGGCCCTCTTGCCTTTTCAAATTCAAAAGTTTTGAATTTTTAGACATTGAATATAAAGTTAGCTGTGGGCTAGTTATATATGGCTTTAATTATGCTGAAATGTGGTCTTCACTATGCCCGGTATAAAATTAGAGATTTTAACCATAAAAGAGGACTGTATATTTTATCAAATTCATTTTCTATTTATATGGAGATAGTCATGATTTTTATCATTCTTAGTATCATGTATCACATTTATTGATTTGCATATATTGAACCATCCTTGTATCTCAGGGATAGCAGGTAGGAAACTTTTAGAAAAATACTTAATTTAGTGGCACCAACTTCTAAAACTCAGAATAAAATATGGAAATGAAGATTTTTGTGCTTCTCAGTGAGTTTGATGGACACAAGTAATGTATATCATTTTAAATGGACTCTTAATATACCTGAACTACCCCCCGTCTCCGGTTGCTTCTCACCTCAATGAACAGAATTGCTAAACATCCAGAGTGTTCACTGAGGCTGAGCTTAGGTGCAGTCCTGAATTCTTAACACAGTTCTTTAGGCAACCATTACCCATCAGGTAAAGTAGGCAAGTGATGGGATGCCCGTATACCATGCTGAATGTTACCTGAAAATGACTTTGGAAGAATACATTTTTGCTTTTGCTTTTCAACTTGAACGACTGCCTGACCTATCTACTTGGCTACAGAAGCTAGGTAACTACTTGATTTTTCTTATTAATGGAACCAAGAACCCACTCCCATTTCACAGACCTTGAGGAATTTGCGAATCATGCATCACTGCGTTAATTATAAGGGGGAAGTACAATTCCAAGACAAACATTTGAACTAGAAGTTTCAGATGAAGAGAACCAAGTCCTGACTTCTTAGGAACTTAGGGCTCTTCTGCAGTACCTAATTACAAGAACATTTCTTATAAATAAAAGGATGTAGTTGACAAAGTCTGTTCTTGGAACATGGTGGGCAACTACATATAGGGAAAGGAATTCTCTCTGGGGTCACGATAAAATATTGGCTTACTTTTATAGGTGATCTCTTACTTCTGTGATATTGCATGAATGAGTGCACAACTTCCCTCCCCACTCCCATACCTGAATGCCACGTAGACTACTAACAACTTTCTAAAGTTGTATTTTTATAGTTGTATTTTTTTGTAACATACCTTAGCTTCTCTTCTACTCAATTGCTATGCTATTTTGTTTCCACGGCAGTATGTTCTTAAATCTCTGGGAATGTGGAAGAGAATTCTGTGCTGTCTGTGAACGTGAATGGACTTTGTTTCCCTGTTTGAAGAACAGAGGAATAGGCCGTGAGCTATAATTAATGAACATTACAAAGGAAACAGTTAATTTACTTTCAGGACAGTATCTCCCCTTAAAAATAAGTTTACTCAGTGGGACTCTTTTGATCATGATTAAATTAGGAAACCCCACATAGATCCCTAAAGAAGAAACACACAGTTATTTGTCAAAAGCTAGAATTTTACATGTTTACTCAAGTGGCTTTTTAAGAGACTGTAGTTTCATTTGTAGAATTTGTGAAGGAAATTACAGGGATTTCTAAATGATATTGTTTACAGGAATGAAATGTCATGCAGGGCCCTTTCCTAGTACATTACGTTGAACCAAAGGACAATTTAAATTTTCCAAATGATACTGCTAAGGGATTTACTAACTCTGCTCTTTGAATTGGAATGTGAATATCCTGTGGCAAATTGCTGGCTGCTAGTCTTTTTGATAGGACACTTAATTATATGGTTCATGTCTTTTAAGATTCAATTTCCATAATCAACTCAATATTTCCCCCAGTATAGTCTTCATGTAAAAAGTGTATAAGAATTCTATTTTTTTTTATTGGCTAATAATAGTTTCCTACATGACAGTTTATTGGGGGCAGAAGGAATAGAATGAGTTTCAGTGGGTAAGATGGGATAGGCCAATCATTAAATTCTAAGGAAAGACCAGTGGTGGTATGTGATGGTAATGCTAATATGGCATATTTCAGAGTAAATATGTTCATATAAGATACTGTCCAGTAATCTTTACAGGACTTAAAGTTTCAATTTAAATTTACTTCACTCCTCATAGAGAATGCCAGAGTAACTGACATCTTCAAATTAGTATAATTGTAACTTCATATTAATTGAGTAGTTACTCTCTCTCAACACAATTTAGATTTCTGCTAAGATAGACTTGAAAAATATAGTGATTAATAGAAGTTGTAATTTCAGGAATTTGAACTGAGGAATTCTATGTTTGTTTTTCTGTGGTGTTTAGCTGCTTTTGACCTAAAAATGGTTATATCTAAGTGAAATTGAAGTATTCTACTTTCTTAAAAATTGACTTAGGTTTTGATAAATTTCTTAGGACTCTTGACACTTGTAGCTATTGATGCTTGACTTCTGGGGGTGAAGGGCACATTGATAAGAAGAATAAAGTGAATTAGAAGTGGCTGTTTACTGGATTGCTTTTTTCTTTGCTTCTTAAGGAAGGCCTAACCCAATGGTGTGACTATCACAAGTTGTTAATACATTTCTTCAAAGCACTAAAGACTAAATGATAGTAATCTGAGACTTGGTTCTAACAAGCTGGTACTATGTTATCTTCACTTTCTGTACATCCCCAGTGGGCATCATAATACCCTCCTCTTGCTCCCTATTTTTTGAACTCCCAGTGAAACCATATAAGAATCTTTAGTAACATAATCTAATTGTACTAGACAAATGGAAGTCTGGTATCCTTTTCATCACATGTCTTCTTAGATAAGAAACCTAACATCTGACTCAAAGAATAAACCCAAAACCTTTAGTAACTCATACTACCTCATTATTTCTTCTAAAAAGATTCAAAGAGAAAGCTTTTTTTAAGAGGAGGGGGACAGTTATTGAATTAATGCCTGCGTGAGCACACGTGTGTGTTTTCCCTGCCAAAATTCACTTTGGAGTAATTTGGTTACTTGGTCAATTTGTCTCTCTATATAATACATATATAATATTCATAACATATTTAATATATTTGATAAATGTAATATTTATACATTTAATATATATAAATATTTATATATATAATTAATATATATTTAAAGCAATCTTTTTCAATGATCATTTCTCACTTTTGAGTTTGAAATATTCAAAACAAATCTTCAATTTATGATATAATGATTCATTAAGTCTATTCTTGCTTTGTGGTTTTAATCAAAAGAAAATGTACTACAATCAATACTTGTAAATTAAATCACATACTAGCCTAGGTTATTAAGGCCGTGGAAAGATGGAAAAAAGTCCTGGTGAATCAATTCCCTTATAAAAATCTCAACAATTCCGGGGCGCCTGGGTGGCTCAGTGGGTTAAGCTGCTGCCTTTGGCTCGGGTCATGATCTCAGGGTCCTGGGATCGAGTCCTGCATCAGGCTCTCTGCTCAGCGGGGAACCTGCTTCCCTTTCTCTCTCTCTCTGCCTGCCTCTCCGTCTACTTGTGATTTCTCTCTGTCAAATAAATAAATAAAATCTTTAAAAAAGAAAAAATCTCGACAATTCCCTCATGGTCCTGATCCCAGATTGTATGCTCCTTTCTATTTTCGAAGCAGATCCAAACTGAAGTTCAAACTTTATTACCTAAACCTACTGATGATGATTTTCTGTACGGGAAGGAAGAAAGGAGGGGAAGCAAGAGCAACAGGTAGAAGGTCTTTTGTCTGTCACCTTTTACTCTGTTCGTATCCTCTATTTGTTTTGTTTCTTGTGTCTACTCTGACAAATTTCTGAAAAATCGCTTTCCCTGATACACTGAGGAGCAGGGTGGGTGCGAGAGTCAGTTGGTTGGGAGGTCTTGAGTTTCTAATTTTTAAGACACTAGACCTTGGTGAACTGCCACCTTTCCCAACTATTGAAAAAGCCATTGAAGAATGCTTTATTGTCCTGTGTTACAAATTGTAACAGGGAAGTTGTTTTGTCCTCAAATTTTAGGAGAGAGAATAAGGTTGGAGTAATAGGCAAATTAAGTAGGGATGTTACATTATTCTTATAGACCCTGAAAAGCACATTTATAAACATGTCTGATAAACTATGTTAGAATTCTGAATTAACTTTGAATTTACTTTCCTTATTTTAAAATTTTATTTCCTAAATGTTTGTGCATGTGTTTTTATTTTTTATTTTTTATTATTTTTTTTTATTTTATGTGATGGATGACACATGTATCTGTTAAGTTTTTGGAACTTTTAATAATGGTATAGATGCTTTTGTCAAGCCTTAAAAATGATTACAGCCATTTTGCATAGACTCCTACAAATAAGTTTCTATGACACAGAAAAAGATACTGGGAGCTCCGTAGGGAGGTTACTGCTATCACATTCTTGTTACAGTATAAGAACCATTGTTCAGTAATTAAATCTAAAATATATTATTTAGAAACTGAAGCTTGGAAAATAGGGCATTAGTGAAAAATCACATTATAAATAAAATTTTTTTAAAAAGCCCTTTTAGAATCATAATTGATCCAAACTACTTCTAGTGAAATCTAGTATAAATAAAATTCCATTTCTTTTCCAAGGTTTGACACCAGGAAATAAATCCTCATGATCACTAATACCCAGTTTCATTCTATTCTCAGACCAGTGTCTTTTGATCTTATGTGTAAAGCTTCTTTTAATCAAGTACACTGTTTCAGAGATCAAACGGTCTTCACTGTTTCCCAGTTTTTGGGAGGATGGTTTGGTACAACAGATATGTTACTAAATACTTACATATGTTAAGCTCAGTGTTAGATGCTGGACATACAGCAGTGAACAAGACAGACAGGATGACCATCTTTGTGGTGCTTGCTGGGGTCGCAGTTGTCAGTTAATCTCATGTATGAGTTCATTGGGGACCTATGGCTAGTGAAGGCAGTCTCATTGCCCAGCTGCCATCATGCCTAACCAAATATACCCACATTTGCTGTGGATATACAGTTTAGATTCTTACCGTGGTCTCTTACTTGTAGAGCTAATCAACCATTCATTTTCAGTAAAGTATACTTTGAAACTGGCTTCCAATCTAGCACAGTAATGGCAGACTCAGGTCTTGCTAATAGGAAATCTAATCTTTAAAATGTTTTCCTAGTAGAGCAGACCACAATGTAATTATATGGTAAACTTATATACAGTTGAATTTGTATTTAATTGTATAGTTGAAATGTGCATTGAATAGCTTCTAATAGGGAATTGTGATATTAAATACTGGCTTCTGTTGCTTAATTGACATTTATCCACCTAAAAAACCAAATCTCTAATTGGCTGGAGATCATGACTCACTGAGAAGCAACTGTGGTAAATGAAAATAGGCTTTCCATGCTAATTACTTGAAAACCTTACAGGACTGTGATCACTATATGAAGGCAAAAGGTAATTAGTCTATTTGCTTTTATTTATGAATTTTATTTTATTTAAAAAATATTTCATTTGAGAGAGAGCATGTGTGGGAGGGAGAAACAGAGGGAGAGGGGGAAGCAGGCTCCCCACTGAGCAGGGAGCTCCAAGTGGGGCTTGATCCCAGGACCCAGGATCAGGATCTGAGCTGAAAGCAGATGCTTAACTGATTGAGCCACCCAGGTGTCCCCATTTACAAATTTGAAATGTCAAGAGATACTCAAAGCCTAATATAAATAATGGTGGAACAGCTATAAATCACATAAGACATCTAATAAATTTGGTAAGTGCATCAATTTCATTAAATGCTTAAAAGAATCCCATTGGGTCCGTGTTTTCCAGTAGCTTCTGAGGATCCCTCACCTCAAAATAACTTATACAACTTTATAAAAATGCAAAGTCCTTGGCCTTACCCAGGCTGATTGAATCAGAAACTCTGGAAGTGAAGAATTTAGCACCTTTCTTTTAAAACACATCTTCTGGGTGAGTCTTAAGTTTTAAAACTTGAGAATTACTATGTTAAACTAGCTGATGAGTTCGCCCACCTCTAATTTAAACTAAGCTATAATCTCCAAACACCTTGAACTTGTTCCTGCAGCTCTTTATGATATGGGAATCCATTTTCCATTAGCATTGGGCACTGTCCTGTCCTCTGGATTCCCTTAGCCAGTCCACACGAGCCATGGCAGTTCTGGGGCTGTTGGCTCCCACCTTGAAGCTGCAGTTTTTCTCAGTGTGTCTTGTAGTCTTCCAACATGAACTTGACACGATGAACTGGCTGAATGCAGACTCCCAGACCCCACTTCCGACCTTTTGGTTTAGCATGTCTGATGATAATGCTGAAAGTAACTTTTAAGCACAAATTGCAGAGCAAACATGTTTTCCTTGAAGTCTCTATTTTTTAATATCTCAGTTAACTTAATCATGAATTTCAAATTTTTAATGAGCTTCACGAGCCTGGTGTATACCTTCAGGGCTGCCAAGACACACGGAAGAGCAGTCCTGGGATTTAGATAATGACTTCACTGGAATGAACTGTCTTCACTGAATTTTCTTAAAAATGTGGCCATTTAGCATGCTTTTAGTTCTCATGTAGGACACATTGCTAAAAATCTTTAAAATACCGAACAACTTCTAACTGTTAGCTACAAATCACATGTAAGAAACACTTGACGGGGACGCCTGGGTGGCTCAGTTGGTTGGACGACTGCCTTCAGCTCAGGTCATGATCCTGGAGTCCCGGGATCGAGTCCCGCTCCACACATCGGGCTCCCAGCTCCATGGGGAGTCTGCTTCTCTCTCTGACCTTCTCCTCATTCATGCTCTCTCTCACTGTCTCTCTCTCAAGTAAATAAGTAAAATCTTTAAAAAAAAAAAAAAAAAAGAAACACTTGACGTTGAACCAATGTGTACTTTCCAGAACCATGAAACTGGCAATTGAAAATACAGAATCTGACAGTAATTAAAGTTTTCCAACTGGCTTTCAATCACAGGAACATCAAATGTGTCCCTCAGAAATAGTTGATATTTCAATCTAGCTTTTTTAACTATGTCCTTCAAAGAGCTGGTAAATAGTACTTCCTAACCTTATTTCTCCTTCCTTTCCTATTGCTTAGTGTAACTTAGTCCTTGGGGGTTATAGATTTAGTATACTCCATAAAACCCTTATTGAAATAATACTGAGAGTAAAAGTGCTATTACATGTGTTACTTACAGTCTGTTTCTTAATCCTTCAGTTAGTATAATCTTGATGAATGTCATGTATTTAAAATATAATCATTTCATGGTGACCCTTGTGTGTTTATACTGCCTGTACATTTTTTAAGTTCCAAAAAAGTACTTGTCGACCATAGTAACAATTCCTTATTGCCTGCTCCTCACCCTCTTTCCCAGTGCTAGTCCTGCCTGATGGGTTTAAATGCTTTTCTTTATTAGCATTTCCTTCTAATCCAGCCATTTACATGTTTTCTTTTTTCCTACTAGGATCAGCACTTCCTTCCTTCCTTCCTTCCTTCCTTTCTTTCTTTTTTTTTTTTTTTTTTAAGATTTTGTTTATTTATCTGACAGAGACACAGCGAGAGAGGGAACACAAGCAGGGGAAAGTGGGAGAGGGAGAAACAGATCTCCCGCTGAGCGGGTTGCCCAATGTGGGTCTTGATTCCAGGACCCTGGGATCATACCTGAGCTGAAGGCAGATTCTCAAAGACTGAGCCACCCAGGTGCCCCACTTTTTTTTTTTTTTTTAAGATTTTATTTATTTGACAGAGAGACACACAGTGAGAGAGGGAATACAAGCAGGGGGAGTTGGAGAGGGAGAAGCAGTCTCCCTGTTGAGCAGGGAGCCCAATATGGGACTTGATCCCAGGACCCTGGGATCATGACCTGAGCTGAAGGCAGACGCTTAATGACTGAGCCACCCAGGCACCCCCATTTCCTACTTTTTTTTGGCAACTTTTCTTCATTTTTGAATGGTAAAATCAATTGTATTTTAGATGTTAAAATGTCTAACCTTATGTTTACATAAGGTTAGTTAATAGCAAGATGCTAGGGGACCAGGAGTAAGGAAGTTGTAACTGTTAATTCTACCACTGATGGTCCTGCCAGAAATACTTTTCTAATCTCAATGACCTACATGAAATTCAACACTGGTAGCATCAGAAAAACTTAAAATTTCCTTCCCCTTCCCATTAGCAAAGTCTGCATTTATAAAAGTCCTGTGACCTCTCCCAGAGAGACTTGAACTATTTTGCATATTTGAAAAATCATAACTCTGCTATGTTTAAGATTTAAATGGCGTGTGTTCGGTAATAAGAGCTGGGAATGTTAGATCTATTGAAGTACTCTATTCAACTGCTCATTTGAATACTGAGCAATTACAAGTGAGCTAGTTTTCTCTATGAGACCATCATTTCATTGTGGACTTGCATGAAATGTAGACCATGGAATGCAGAAGACGCTCTGCAGGAGACATACGTGTGGTTAACTCAAGAGGAAGAGCTGTGAGAACCAGGATGGAGGCACTGCTTAGCCACATCCTTATCCAAGTGTAGGGCAGTGAGTTAGGACCGCATACACTGCAATGTATATTGATTTACACTGATAATGATGATATTAGTGGGATTAAACTTGTATATATGTCACAAAATAGTTTTTAATATGTATTAATGAAAATGGAGCTCCACCTGAAGATCCTGGCCAGCAGAGCAAGATAATTGTAACTGAGGTGAAAAGAAGGACCAGCTTTCCTCCGCAAAGTCCAGGGAAGAGAGCCTACTCGAGTCCATCAATGTGGGTAAAGATGACCCAGAAAGTCTTTATTGGACTAGAGGACAATGGGTGCAGGGGTTCAGAAACAGACCTACTCCTGATGCATGTACGTTGTACAGGTGTGTAGGTGTGTGTGTGTGTGTCTGTGTGTGTGTGTGTGTCTGTGTGTGTGTATGTAGCTGACACAAAAGCAGGAGTGACATAGTCTGAGAAAAGAGGGATGGAGCGTGGTTTTGTTTTGTTTTAAGATTTTTATTTGCTAGAGTGAAAGAGTGCGCATGCGTCCACGCACGCAAGCTAAGGGGAGCTTCAGGCTCCCCTTAGGAGAAACAGGCTCCCCACGGCGCAAGGAGGCTGGTGGGGGGCACTCAATCCTAGGACCCTGGGATCACAACCTGAGCTGAAGGGGCAGATGCATAACCAACCAACCAAGTTTACTTTCTCAGGAAACTTAATATTGGGTGAAGGAAGGCTACTTTTTTCTTTTCTTTTTTTAAAAATTCTTGCATATCTTCGTATACTTCTCCTCTATAGCTTGTTCAGTAAAGACAAAGCAGAGGGAAAATCAGACACCCTGAAAGGGGAATTGGATAAATTCAGTACAGGCATAAGCAGCTCAGTACGCTGGAGGCCATCAGTGGTTAGCACCTGCCCAGGCATACCTACTATCAGACGTTAAGGCAATGGATGCATTAAGGAAAAACTACTACAATCAGGAAGTAGGGACTAGTAAATATTTTTTAAAGGATTTTATTTATTTATTTGACACACAGAGATCACAAGTAGGCAGAGAGACAGGCAGAGAGAGAGAGCAGGAAGCAGGCTCCCTGCCGAGCAGAGAGCCCAACGTGGAGCTCGATTCCAGGATCCTGAGATCCTGACCTGTAGCAGAAGGCAGAGGCTTAACCCACTGAGCCACCCAGGCACCCCGGGACTAGTATATTTTTAAGTTAAACTAGTTTAGTTCTCAATCTACAGGGTGCCATAGCTAATATTTAGTATTTAATATTGAATATAAAATTATAACTAGCATGAACAAAACTCCTCAGATGTTGTTACTAAAACATGGCTGCATGAGGATACCCAAGTAGTATTTGTAGCCTGAATTCAGAGTGGTTGTCAGCCTATGTGGAAGATGGTATATACTATGTCAGCATCAGTGTAGTTTTTTGGGTTGTATAGGAAGATATGAACATAGCTTACTTAGCAATAAGCTGTTTATGCTGAATTCTCTCAACCAAAATTAAAGGACACAATTTACTGAAAGAAACAGCTCTTTCTAGAATTGTTCTTGAGAATTTGGTGTCATTAAGAATTATGTCTACAAAAGTTTCACATGGCTAGAATAAAAAATCACGATGCAGGACGCCTGGGTGGCTCAGTGGGTTGGGCCTCTGCCTTTGGCTCAGGTCATTGTCTCAGGGTCCTGGGATTGAGGCCCGCATCAGGCTCTCTGTTCAGCAGGGAGCCTGCTCCCCTCCACCCCCGCCTGCCTCTCTGCCTACTTGTGATCTCTCTCACTCTCTCAATCTCTGTGTCAAATAAATAAATAAGTAAATCTTTAAAAAAAGAAAAATCACAGTGCACTGTAATAGCTCCCTGACTTAGACTAGATGTAGTAAGTACATTATGTTTTTCTATCATTGGCATGAGGTAAATTCTTCTTACAAAAGCACATCCACAGAGTAGCTTAATCTATTCTCAGGGTAGATTAAAATGGATTAATTTTTATAGTTGAGTAGTTTAAAAAGTCAAAAGGTTATAATGAAAATAGATTTCCATTTTCAAAAAGTTCTCTTAAGTAAGTTAGAAGTGTTGGGGCTCTTGAGTGGCTCAGTTGTTGTGTCTGCCTTCAGCTCAGGTCATGCATGATCCAGGGTCCTGGGATCGGGCTCCCTACTCAGTGGGAAGCCTGCTTCTCCCTCTCTCACTCCCCCTGCTTGTGTTCCCTCTCTGGCTGTGTCTCTCTGTCAAATAAATAAATACAATCTTTAAAAAAAAAAAAAAAAAAAAGTGTTACCATGACCTAACCCTCAGGTTTTGGAGAAAATTTTCTTCTAGGGAAGTACATTAAAAGAGCTATAAATACTAGTCCAGGCGCTCTTGAAGCTGGGTGGTTTTGCTGTATTATTTAGGGTATCATTTTTAGGATTTAGAGGTGTAAATTAGCAAGATAAAGATAGTCTATTTGCTATTTAGCTAGCTAGCTACTTCATGAGTTAATTTATAGTAAAATCTAAATTCTAAATCTAATTTCTAAAATCTAAATTCAATTAACATATAATTAGTATTGGTTTCAGAGGTAGAGTTCAGTGGTCCATCAATCTTATATAATAACCAGTGCTCACAACATCACATGCCTTCCTTAATGTCCATTACCCAGATACCCTTTTTCCCCTTCCCCTTCCCATCCAGAAATCCTTAGTTTGTTTCCTATGATTAAGAGTCTCTTATGGTTTATCTCCCTCTTTGATTGTCATATTTTCCCCTCCCTTCTCCTATGCTTCTCTATTTTATTTTTTACATTCCACATATGAGTGAAATCCTATGATAATTGTCTTTCTCTGATCGACTTACTTCCTTTAGCATAATACCTTCTAGTTCCATCTATATCACTGCAAATGGCAAGATTTCATTTTTTTTTTTGCTGGTTGAGTAGTATTCGTGTGTGTGTGTGTGTGTGTATACACACACCACATCTTTGCATATTTATCTGTTGATGGACATCTAGGCTCTTTCTATAGTTTGGCTATTGTGGACATTGCTACTATAAACAGTCAGGTGCACATGCCCCTTCGGATCACTCCATTTGTATCTTTGGGGTAAATACCCGGTACTACAATTGCTGTGTCATTGGGTAGCCATATTTTCAACTTTTTGAGGAATATCCATACTGTTTTCCAGAGCAGTTGCACCAGCTTGCATTCCTACCAACGGTGTAGGAGGTTCCCCTTTCTCCACAACGTTGCCAACGTCTGTCCTTTCCTGATTTGGCCACTTTAGCCATTCTGATTGGGTGAGGTGGTGTCTCATTGTGGTTTTGATTTGGATTTCCCTGATGCCAAATGATGTGGAGGCCAATGTCTATTGGCCATTTGTATGTCATCTTTGGAGAAATGTCTGTTCATGTCTTCTGCCCATTTCTTGATTGGATTATTTGTTCTTTGGTTGTTGAGTTTAATAAGGTCTTTATAGATTTTGGATCCTAACCTTTTAACTGATAAGACATTTGCAAATATCTTTTCCCATTCTGTCAGTTGTCTTTTGGTTTTGTCTACTGTTGCCTTTGTTGTGCAAAAGATTTTTATCTTGATGAAGTCCCAATTTTTCATTTTTGCCTTTGTTTCCCTTGCCTTTAGAGACATGTCTAGCAAGAAGTTGCTGTGGCTGAGGTCACAGAGGTTGCTACTTGTATTCCCCTCAAGGATTTTGATGGATTCCTGTCTCCCATTGAGGTCTATCATCCATTTTGAGTTTATTTTTTTGTATGATGTTAGGAAATGGTCCAGATTCATTCTTCTGCATATGGAAGACCAATTTTCCCAACACCATTTCTTGAAGAAGCTGTCTTTTTTTTCCCATTGGATATTCATTTCTGCTTTTCTGTCAATGATTAGTTGAACATAGACTTGAGGGTCCATTGCTGAGTTCTCTATTCTGTTGCATTGATCTATGTGTTTGTTTTTGTACCAGTACCATACTGTCTTATTGATTATAGCTTTGTAATAGAGCTTGAAGTCTGGAATTGTGATGCCACCGGCTTTGGTTTTCTTTTTCAACATTCCTTTGGTTACTTGGGATCTTTTCCGGTTCCATGCAAAGTTTAGATTTTTTTGTTCTAGCTCGATGAAAAAGTTAATGGTATTTTGATAAGGATTGCACTGAATGTATAGATTGCTCTAGGTAGCATAGATATTTTAACAGTATTTGTTTCTTCCAATCCATGAGCATGAAATGTTTTTCCATTTTTTTGTGTCCTCCTCAATTCCTTCATGAGTGTTCTTATAGGTTTCTGAGTACAGATCCTTTGCCTCTTTGCTTAGGTTTATTCCTAAGTATCTTATAGTTTTTGGTGTAATTGTAAATGGGTTCGAATCCTCAATATCTCTTTATTCTGTCTCATTGTTAGTGTATAGAAATGCAACTGGTTCTGTGTATCAATTTTGTATCTTGTCATGTTACTAAATTCCTGAATGAGTTCTGACAATTTTGGGATGGAGTCTTTTGGGTTTTCCGCATCAAGTATCATATCATCTGCAAAGAGTGCAGGTTTGACTTCTTTGCTGATTCAGATGGCTTTATTTCTTTTTGTTGTATTATTGCTGAGGCTAGGACTTGTACTCTGTTGAATAGTAGTGGTGATAGTGGACAGCCCTGCCATGTTTCTGTCCTTAAGGGTAAAGCTCTCAGTTTTCCCCCTTGAGAATGATATTTGCTGTGGGATTTTCATAAATGGCTTTGATGATACTCTCTGCCTACACCGTGAAGAGTTTTGATTAAGAAAGGATGCTGTAGGGGCACCTGGGTGGCTCAGTGGGTTAAAGCCTCTGCCTTCGGCTCAGGTCATGATCTCGGGGTTCTGGGATCGAGTCCCGCATCGGGCTCTCTGCTCAGCAGCGAGCCTGCTTCCTCCTCTCTCTCTCTCTGCCTTCCTCTCTGCCTACTTGTGATCTCTCTCTGTCAAGTAAATAAATAAAATCTTAAAAAAAAAAAAAAAAAGAAAGGATGCTGTACTTTGTCAAATGCTTTTGCAGCATCTATGGAGAGTATCCTAGGATTCTTGTTGCTTCTTTTATTAATGTATTGTTTCATATTGATTGATTTGTAGATGTTGAACCATCCTGCAGTCCAGGAATAAATCCCATTTGGTCATGGTGAATGATCCTTTTAATGTACTGTTGGATCCTATTGGCTAGTGTTTCGGTGAGAATTTTCACATCCATGTTCATCAGGAATATTGGTCTGTAATTCTCCTTTTTGGGGTCTTTGTCTGGTTTTGAGACCAAGGTAATGCTGTCCTCATAGAAAGAGTTTGGAAGTTTTCCTTCTTTATTTTTTGAAACAGCTTCAGAATAGTAGGTGTTCATTCTTCTTTAAATGTTTGGCAGAATTCCCATGGTAGAAGCTATCTAGTCTTGGGCTCTTGTTTAGAACCTTTTGATTACTGCTTCAATTTTCTTCCTGGTTATGAGTTTGTTTTGGCTTTCTATTTCTTCCTGGTTCAGTTTTGGTAGTTTATACATTTCTAGGAATGCATCCATTTCTTCCAGAATGGCCAGTTTGTTGGCATATAGTTGCTCAAAATATGTCCTTAAAATTGTATTTCCTTGGTGTTGGTTGTGATCTGTCTTCTTTCACTAATGGTTTTGTTTTGGTCCTTTCTCTTTCCTTTCTGATAAGTCTGGCTAGGGGTTTATCAATCTTATTCTTTCAAGGATGAGCTCCTAGTTTTTGATCTGTTCTACTGTTCTTTTGGTTTCTATTTCACTGATTTCTGCTCTGATCTTTATTATTTCTCTTCTCCTGCTGGGTTTAAGCTTTCTTTGCTGTTTTTTCTCTAGCTCCTTTAGGTGTAGGTTTAGGTTGTGTATTTGAGACCTTTCTTGTTTCTTGAGAAAGGCTTGTATTGCTATATACTTTCCTCTTAGGACCACCTTTGCTGCATTCCGAAGATTTTGAACAGTTGTGTTTTCATTTTCATTTGTTTCCATATATTTGTTTAACTCTTCTTTAATTTCCAGATTGACCCATTCATTCTTTAGTAGGATGCTCTTTAGCCTCCATGTATTTGAATTCTTTCCAACTTTTCTACTGTGGTTGAGTTCTAGTTTCAAAGCATTGTGGTCTGAAAATATGCAGGGAATGATCCCAGTCATTTGGCATACTGATTGAGACCTGCTTTGTGACCCAGGATGTGATCTATTCTGGAGAATGTTCTATGTGTGCTAGAGAAGAATGTGTACTCTATTGCTTTGGGATGGAATGTTCTAAATATATCTGTTATGGCCATCTGGTCCAGTGTGTCATTTAAAGCCTTTATTTCCTTATTTATCCTTTATTTATTTCTTTTGGTTGGATGGTCTGTCCATTTCAGTGAGGGGGGTGTTAAAGTCCCCTGCTATTACTGTATTATTGTCAATGTGTTTCCTTGATTTGGTTATTAATTGTTTATATAATTAATTGGCTGCTCCCATGTTAGGGGCAGAGGTATTTAAAATTGTTAGATCTTCTTGTTAGACAAACCCTTCGAATATGATATAGTGTCCTTCCTCATCTCTTACTATGGTCTTTGGCTTAAAATCTAAGTTATCTGACATAAGGATTGGCACCTCAGCTTTCTTTTGATGATCATAAGCATGGTAAATTTTTTCCCCACCCTCTCACTTTAAATCTAGAGGTGTCTTTGGGTCAAAATGAGTCTCTTGCAGACAGCATATTGATGGGTCATGTTTTTTTTTTTGTTGTTGTTGTTGTTGTTGCTGTTTTTAATCTATTCTGATACCCTGTGTCTTTTGATTGGGGCATTTAGCCCATTTACGTTCATGGTAACTATTGAAAGATATGAATATGGTGCCATTTTATTGTTTGCAAAGTGACTGTTACTGTATATTATCTCTGTTCCTTTCCAGTCTGTTACTTTGAAGCTCTCTCTTTGCTTAGAGGACCTCTTTCAATATTTCCTGTAGGGCTAGTTTGTTGTTTGAAATTCTTTTAGTTTTTGTCCTGGAAACTTTTTCTCTCTATTTGCAACGTCAGCCTAGCTGGATACAGTATTCTTGGCTGCATATTTTTCTCATTTAGTGCTCTGAATATATCATGCCAGTCCTTTCTGGCCTGCCAGGTCTCTGTAGGTAGGTCTGCTTCCAGTCTAATATTTTTACCATTGTATGTTACAAGGTCTCTTGCCCTGAACTGCTTTGAGGATTTTCTCTATCACTGAGGCTTGAAAGTTTTACTCTTAGATGACAGGGTGTGGACCTTATTTTATTGGTTTTAAGGGGGATTCTCTGTGCCTCTTGTATTTTGATGCTTGTTCCCATTGCCAAATTAGGGAAATCCTCTGCTACAATTTGCTCCAATATACCTTCTTCCCCTCACTCTCTTCTTCTTCTTCTGCTGGGATCCCAATTATTCTAATTTTGTTTCATCTTATGGTATCACTTCTCTCTTGAATTCCCCTCATGATTCCTACAGTGGGATCCCTCATGATCCAGTAGTTGTTCATCTCTTTTTCTCAGCTTCTTTATTCTCCATCATTTTGTCTTTTATATCACTGAATGTCTCTTCTGCCTCATTTATCCTAGCAGTTAGAGCCTCCATTTTTTATTACATCTCATTAATGGCCTTTTTAAATTTCAACTTGATTAGATTTAATTCTTTGATTTCTCCAGAAAGGAATTATCTAGTGTCATCTATGCTTTTTTCAAGCCCAGTTATATCTTTATAATCATTATTCTGAACTCTAGTTCTGACATCTTATTTATGTCCATACTGATGAGGTCTCTGCCAGTCAGTTCTGCTTCTTGTTCTCTTTTTTGAAGTGAGTTTTTCTGTCTTGTCATTTGCACAGAGAAGAGAATACTAAAGTGCAACAATGACCCCTGAGAAATAAATGGTAAATAAATCAGGAGAGACCTGAAACCAAAGAAAAAAAAATTAAAAGGGAAAAACCTCATATAATCGGACAGGTGAACAGAGCAGACAATACACTGGATCTTGTGTGTATTTTGGTCTGTTTGTTAGAAAAACTACATCCCAAAATTTTGTAAAGAAAGAAAAATTTAACTATGTACAAAAATAAATACATTGAAAGGGTAGAATGTAAGCTTAAAGATGAAATTTTTAAAAAGACTTAACAAAATGGTGGGGGAAGGGAGAATATGATCAGACAGATGAAACTGAAGAGAACAGAGCAATACACTAGCTTTTGGGTATATTTGGATCTGTTTGTTAGAAGAAACTGAATCCCAAAATTATAAAGGAAGAAAAATTTGTATATATACAAAAATAAAATGGAATACAATGAATGGATAAAATGTATCTGTAAAAATGAACATTAAGGGGTGCCTGGGTGGCTTAGTGGGTTAAAGCTTCTGCCTTTGGCTCAGGTCATGATCTCAGGGTACTGAGATCAAGCCCTGCATCAGGCTCTCTGCTCAGCAAGGAGCCTGCTTTCCCCTTTCTCTGCCTACTTGTGATCTCTGTCTGTCAAATAAATAAAATTTTTAAAAAAATGAACATTAAAGGGACGCCTGGGTGGCTCAGTTGGTTGGGCGGCTGCCTTCGGCTCAGGTCATGATCCCAGCATCCTGGGATCGAGTCCCACATCGGGCTCCTTGCTCCGCAGGGAGCCTGCTTCTCCCTCTGACTCTGCCTTCCACTCTGTCTGCCTGTGCTCGCTCTCACTTGCTCTCTCTCTGACAAATAAATAAATAAAATCTTTAAAAAAAAAAAGAACATTAAAAAAAGATAGGAAGAGTTGATAAAATTAGAAATTGGTTGAAAAAGGAATGAGAAAAAAATTGTAATGGAAGGACTAAAGAATCATGGGTATGGGGGAAGGAAGTGAATTCTATATACTATTTACCCTTAGCCCTGGAGTTCTGTAGTTCTCTGTGATTGGTCAACTTGATCTTAGCTGGGTTTTTACTCATCTTTTGAGGGAGGAACCTGTAGTGCTGATTTTCAGGTATCCTTGCCCGAAACAGAACTGCATTGCCTTCACCAGGGAGTCAGGCTAAGTAATCTACTCCAGATTGCTGTATGGGGATTTTGTTTCCTGAAGGCTTTCCAGGCTACTTTAAAGGATGACAATGAAAATGGTGGCCTCTCGATTTCCAGCCCTGGAGCCGAGAGCTCCTGCCCCCCATTCCTCAGTGTGCTCTCTGAGAAAAGCAGTAGCTCACTCCTGTCTCCTTGGTCTCTGGCTGCATTCCATGCTCACCTGGACCATGACCAAGCCTTTTTATCTCAGGCCTACAACCCTGTTTCAAGTTTCCAAACCTGGCAGACACATGCAGTGCACCCACGCCATTCCTCCTGGGGGACAATGGGCGATCTCACTGGTTCTGCCTCTTGCTGGGCCTCTACTTGGAGAGAAGTTGCCTGACCGCAATTGTTCAGGTTTAAGGCAACCCCAAGCTGAGATCGCACTCCAAGGCTTGCTGATTAGAGCTAGCTTCCCTTCTCTGATGCCAGGGAGCTCTGCCACACTTAGGCTCCCCCATTCCTTCTGACTGTGGGGATCCTGAGACCACACTGTCCCACTCAGGATTCCACTGCACTTGGCCGCCTTAGTGCCTTTCAGGTAGGGACATCTTTCACCAGAACAGTCTTCTAAGAGTTCTGATTTTGTGCTACGCTGCTCTATCACTTAGCAGTATTTGGCTGATGGAGACGCCCTCCCCACATGTTTATCTTCCCATATATAGCCTCTGATTCACTTCTTTTTGCACCTCATACCTTGCAGAAAGTGGTCACTTTTCTGTTTGTAGAGTTGAAGCTATTCTTTTCTTAGATTTCTGGTTGAGTTTGCAGGTGTTCAGAATGATTTGATAGCTAGCTGAATTTCTGAGACCAGAAGAAACTAAGTTCTCTACTCCTCCGCCATTTTGAACTCCCTCTTAAAGGGTAGTTATACTTTAAAAGGTAGTTAAAATAGGTAAGAAATGGAAGCGATACTTGTACTTTGAGGGTGAAGTTCTTATAAGTACTAGGAAATAGGAAATAGGTCTGAGCTGTATGATAAAGCAAAGGTAAAGGTTTATAATTAAATTTTCAAATGAGGAACTCTATATCCGAAAAACATTTATCTTTATTTTAAAATTTTAAAAAATATTTTATTTGAGAGAGAGTGAGAGTAAGAGAGCACAAGTAGGGGTGGGGTGCTGCCAGAGAGGAAGAGGGGAAAAACAGGCTTCTTATTCGCTATAGAGCCCAATATGGGGCTCGATCCTAGGACCATGGGATCATGACCTGAGTCAAAGGCAGAGACTTAACCAACTGAGTCACCCAGATGCACCCTCATTTTAAATCTTTAAAAAGATTGTATATGACATGTGATCTTATATGATGCATGTAACATAACCAGGTCTCTAAAAGCAATTCAATAGTGAATACACATTTTGGGGGGTTATTATGATCTATTATAATCCTGCTATCTTGGTGTGATGACTGAGAGGAGACTCTCTCTCCTTTTACCTTCTCAGGGATCTTAGGTATGGCCCTGATTGTGTTGTGTGTGTGTGTATGTATGTGTACACACACACACACACACACACACACACACAAATATATATTCTGAATATAAAGTATCTGAATATACTTCTCACATTTTCCAATCCATTTTCCACATGAGTAAAAGCATCTCAAATTCAGATCGGATGATTTCTCCTCTTCAGGAACATCTCTTACCAGTTTTTCCTCCCTCATCTGTTGGAAGTCAAGGCTCTAGCTACACTGAAGCCTTTTTGTACTTTCTAGAAAGATCCATGCCATTGCTTGTGTCTTTGGGACAAAGCCCCTGGGATTTAGCTCAGGGGCTTCCTGGGCAGGGTTCTTCTCTTTTTTATTCCTTCAAGGATAAACATTGTTCTAGAAGATACCTTAGAGTGCCTCTGCTTGTCCCTTATACAAATCCCCAGTACTTTGTGTCTACTTTCACCACAGTACTCTATGAACCATTGCTTTACTAACCAGTGCCCCAAACTAGAATAAAAACTCCCAGAGCAAGGATTCTTCATTTTCTCTCTCTATAGGGTCTTCCACCTACATCTTGGGGTAGTATGTGTTCCATGCATACTGGAAAACTGAACTCATCTTGATTATCTTTGAAGTTTTAATAGTGCTGTGAGACTTTGTCCCATAATGCATGCTCAAAAAAAAAAAAAAATACAGGTTGAAGGAATGGAGGTTGTGAATTGGTTAAATTGGTTGAATAAAAGGATGTTATAATGCGTTTCATATTTTGAAATGAAAATGGAAAATCTGGGGACGCCCGGGTGGCTCAGTTGGTTGGGCAGCTGCCTTCGGCTCAGGTCATGATCCCAGCACCCTGGGTTCGAGTCCCATATCGGGCTCCTTGCTCAGCAGGGAGCCTGCTTCTCCCTCTGCCTCTGCCTGCCTCTCTGTCTGCCTGTGCTCACTCGCTCTCTCTCCCTCTATCTCTGACAAGTAAATAAATAAAATCTTAAAAAAAAAAAAAAGAAAGAAAATGGAAAATCTGAAATTATCTTATGGCAGTTCAGAGTGCTAACTTGTAAGCAAGCAATGCTGCTACATTTTTTAAACTGTCTGGGTGTTCAGTTGAGACTCCAGAGGTCTAGAGTCTGGTAAATAAAAAGATGAATAAGTGCCCCATGCAGAAAGGATTCTTTTCTTTAGTCCTACAGAATGGCTTTTTTTTTTTTTTTTTTTTTTTTTTTTTTTTTTTTTTTTTAGAAGCACTGATCAATGTGACATTAGTAAATAGACCTCTGAGCCCAATTTTGGAGGGTGAAAAGATGTAAAATCTAAAATCTAAAATCTTCCTTTGTTGCCTGTTCATTAATGAAAGACTAAAAGGTCCTTACTCTAGGAAAATTATAGTTTGCCATGGAGACTAGGGTTTTGGGAAGAAAGAAAGGAGTTCTTTAGAGGACTTCACAGTACTAGGATATCATTTCCATAGTATTTGTATACATGGGCTATTTTTTGGAGAAGCTAGAACAATTAGGAACTTCTGGCTGTACCATTATTTGAACGCCACTCATTAAATTTCGCATTGACTCTACTTCTCAGGTAAGAAAAATCAGGTTTGAGGGGCACCTGGGTGGCTCAGTGGGTTAAAGCCTCTGCCTTCAGCCCAGGTCATGACCCCAGGACCCTGGGATGGAGCCCCGCATCGGGCTCTCTGCTCAGTGCAGAGCCTGCCTGTCTCTCTCTCTCTCTGCCTGCCTCTGTGCCTACTTGTGTTCTCTGTCAAATAAATAAATAAGATCTTAAAAAAAAATCAGGTTTGAAAATGAATAAACAAAGCAGAATCAGAACTACAAATAGAGAAAACAAACTGATGGTTAGAGGGGGAGCTTTCGGGGGTTGAGCAAAATGGGTGAAGGTAAGTAAGAAATACAGTTATGGAATGAATAAGTCATGGGAATATAAGGCACAACCTAAGGAATATAGTCAATGATCTTGCAGTAGTGATGTTATCTGAGGAGATGGCAGCTACACTTGGGAACATAGCATAATGTATGCACTTGTTGAATCACTATGTTGTACACCTGAAACTAAGGTAACATTGTCAACCATATGCTAATGAAACTTTACTCTCTTTCCAGCCAAATTTTTAGCAATGCATTCAGATTGTGTAAGAAACAAAATTTCAAAAACAAAAGGTCATATGGCTCAGTATCTGTTACTTAAGTAACTTAGAAATTAGTGGCTATATGGGTAGGAAATTGAAAAAATAGATTGTTAAATGCTAATGTTAATTGCTTTCTAAAGAAATACAAACTCAATCATTTCATATTACATATGTGTATATACTTTCATTTGTAGGTTCCATGTGGTCAGTTTGACTTTCAGTAAATATGTCCCCATATGATAAAATTTTTTGAAAAATATGAATTAGAAGATAAAACAACTTAATTAGAAAAATGGGGCATTGGACAATAAAACCACATTTAATGAAATCATTGTTTTTCCTTTATAAAACTATCTCTAATTTGTTGTATAATTTCACCAAATCAGAGAAATTTGGGACTAAATTATACTTGAAATTACACTAGTAATTTTCTGTATAATGATTATTACAGTGGCAAAATAAGTTCCTGCATTTAAAAAAAAAAAGAGCTCTCCAATAAGCTTGTTAAAAAAACAAAAACTTTACATTTTCTTCTCTTAGCAGGAAGGGAGAGGATAGAATGTTGAAAGTAATAGTACATGGAAAAAGAACTAGGGCAGTCAAAGTTGACCAGAAGAAAGATGCAGTGTAAAATTTAAATTCCAAGAGATTATCATTGTTTCTGAACAATTTCTTAGTTTCTTGTGTTGTCACATAAAATGCCCAAACCTAAATAATTCACTACTCTCTTATTTGCACTTGAAAATTAAAGCAACTTTAATCTTACAGTCCAGATAGATGACATCTCTTATGTTACTTCTACCATCATTCATAGAAAAATTTTATGAAATTTATTCCTTGTATTAGCCAGTTAGGACATGGAGAAAAAGTTCTAATTCTGATACCCATGTATTTGAATACATGCATTTTATTAAAATAGTGTCACAGTGGTATGACTTTTAACCTGACAAGCTGAGATTTCATGTAAAGCCCTCCCAGTGCTGCAGAGTGGGGCAGGCAGCAGTGGAGAGCAAGCCTTAAAAGAGAGGGGCTCTGGTGGATGTCCATGTGCTATGTTACTGCCTCTAAGACTTTAAACAAATCCCTTGGTTTTTCTGAGTCGCCAATTTGGGGGATGGGCATGGTATTCATACTCCTCAATTCATAGGACTGCTATGTGATTATTTATGTATTTTATATATGTAAAGCATCCAGAATACTGTATTGCTCATAGTAAGTGCTATGGTAACTATGAATAATTCTTAGGACTGACCTCAGTTATGTCAAGAACATCCTGATACCGTCAGACAATTTTGCGTGAGAAGATATACCATAATAGCTCGTGTTTATACTGAAGCGTCGCTATTGAACAATTTATACTGTTTTGTATAGTTTCTAAAGGGTGACATAAAGGAAGCTAATTGATGTAGATTGAATACCAGGCCATAAGAAGATGCATATATCATAAACAGTAGAAGTTCTAGAGAATGACAGGAAAAAATGAAAAGAGTACAAGAAAAGTAGAGAGGAGAAAACTGATGGGACTCTTGAAAGAAGTTAGATTCAGGAAGTGAATTTAAAGGAAGAAGAGAGGATTAAAAAGGTGGAAAATAAAAAATCAGAGCTGCCTTTAAAAATTGATCATCCTTCATGAATATGAGTTGGCATAGAGAAAGGATCTTATAAACATGGAAGATCTCTCCTTTTCTGATTTTCAAGTCAGAGGAACACTTCTGAAAAGGCAGGAGCACATGAAGAAGGGCCTGAAAGAATTGGGAGGATGAGGGCGAAGTTCCGACTTCTGCTGGAGATTTCCACAAATAGTTAAGAGGGAGGGGAAGTGGAGAACCATCAAAGGACCACTTCCCGCAATCTTGTGACTCTGCCCTAACCTGCCTTGAAGAAAGCCCAGCCCAAGTATTAACCCCGTCCAGGTAACTGAGAATTGGCTACATTTTACAAGAAAAGTTTGACATTTTAAATGCAGGAAATCAGATAACTTGACCTAATTTTACAATGAATAATGAACTAGTTGGGCTTTGGGTTGAAGCTCTATTGAGAATGATCATCTTTATTTCTCTTGGCTGCCAGGAAGCACAAACAGATTTATCACACTCCTTTTCTTGTACCTTGTGCGTAATTATATACAGTCCTTTGAGGAGGCTCAACCCCAGCAGCCCTTGATCATGATGAAGTATAATGTGAATATTTCACTAGGAACATATTAGGAAAGTAGCTTTCTAAATAACAGAGTGACTCTCCAATTCAGATTCAGAGATAAGGAAACAACTTGATTAGTAAGTCCACATAGAAATCATCCATTTCCTTTTTTCTTTTTTTTAAAGATTTTTCTCTATTTGACAGAGAAATCACAAGTAGGACAAGTAGGCAGAGAGGCAGGCAGAGAGAGAGGAAGGGAAGTAAGCCCCCTGCTGAGCAGAGAGCCCAATGTGGGACTCGACCCCAGGACCCTGGGATCATGACCTGAGCCAAAGGCAGTGGCTTAACCCACTGAGCCACCCAGACGCCCCAAAATCATCCATTTTCTAAAATGAGCTTAAGTTCCATGCCAGTTCACTTGACATTGAGGAAAGGCACTGTTGAACAATTAGTAGATTAACTAAAGTACAATATTATAGAGGTGGTTTTGGGTTCCAGGGTTACATCTAAAAAAATACTGTAGTTCTGACTTCAGTAAGTTGGACTCATGACTCTCCGCCGCCCCCACCCCCATTCCTCCAATTCTTTATGCTTCATTGAAGAAACTAAAGTTTCCTTTAGTTAGTTGCAAGCTCACAAGGCGCCTCCCTGAAAAGACCTTTACTCCCCTCAAGTAAATACCCATGCCTCACGCCATGTTAGCCATTAATCCTGCACGGCCATTTTCACAAGGTTGGTGGCTGTTGAGGTAAATAACCTGAGCCAATGGAGCAGGGTCTGGCACAGATTCTGCTTCATGTCATTGCAAATACAGGTCATTTGGAGATAATAGGGCCTTAACTCAAAGAGAGAATTCTAATGGTGTGTTTTTCATTCTGTAGTAAGCTGGTGGAAGGAAAAGACTGAGGCAGGCACACAGTTACAAGATGTTGAGTTCAAGTTCTAAGTAGTTTTCAGGTAGGCAAGTTACCTAGGAGAGAGGCGGTGGCCTCCATAAGAGTTGCCAGCCACGACAGAGGGGACGACATAATTTGCTGTATAAAATGGGACATTTTTAAAAATCATTTTTTTCCATCATTGGTGTACTTTTTAATCCCCATCACCTATTTCCCCCATCCACCCACCCACCTTCCCTCTGGTCACCATCACTTGGTTGTCTATAATTAAGAGTCTGCTTCTTGATTTGTCTGTGTTTCTCTTTTTTTTCTTTGCTCATTTGTTTTGTTTATTAAATTCCACATATGAGTGAGATAATGTATTTGGCTTTCCTTTAATATTGAGTAAATGAATATTGGCATATTTCATTTAAATTAGACTCACTAGGTCTATTCATGTTGTTGCAAATGGCAAAATTGTGTTTTTTTTTTTTTTAAGGATGACCAATATTTCTTTGTGTGCATGTATGTGTGCATTTCTTCTTTATCCATTCATCTATTGATGGACACTTGGACTGCTTCTATAGTTTGACTATTGTAAATAATGGTGCAATAAACATAAGGGTACATGTATCCCTCTGAGATAGTATATTGTTATTTTTTGGATAAATATCCAGTAGTTCAATTCCTGGAGCACAGGCTAGTTGTATTTTTAATATTTTGAGGAAACTCCATATTGTTTTCTACAGTGGCTACACCAATTTGCATTCCCACCGAGAGTGTGAGAAGATTACTCTTTTTCCACAACCTCACCAACATTTGTTGTTTCCTGAGTTGTTGATTTAAGTCCTTCTGATAAGTGTGAGGGTATATCTGTTACATTTCCCCGATTATTAATGATGTTGAGCCTCTTTTCATTTGTCTGTTGGCCATCTGTATGTCCTCTTTGGAGAAATGTCTATTCATGTCTTCTGCCCATTTTTTAATTGGATTGTTAGTTTTTTTGGGTGTTGAGTTGTATTGGTTATTTCCATACTTCGGATAGGCTATGCTTTTCTGGTTATGTCATTTGCAAATATCTTCTTCCATTTAGTAGCTTGTCTTTTAGTTTTGTTTCTTTCACTGTGCAGAGACTTCTTACTTTGATTTTTGCTTTTATTGCCCTTGCCTCAAGAGATATAACCAGGAGAAATTTACTAGATTAAAAAATTCTTCAAGTTTAACTATAACTTCACATTGATGGGGCCAGTATTAAAAGACCTATAAACCAAATGAAGCTCTCCAACAGGCTAAAAATTGTAGCAAGGGAAAAGAGTATTTTTAAGAAGATCATACATGCTTGACAGATGGCTTTGGTATTGGCCATGTTTAAGTTTAAACAACTTTCAATCTGGCAGAACTGAAATGAATGGAGCTGGCTTTGGAAAACATATCAACTCCTGACATCACCAGAACCACTCCTTTCATTATTAATAAATACTTAATTCCCTTCACCTGACAAAAAGGTAGGGTAGAGGATAACGGGCTGGATATTTGGACATTCCCAGCCTCTTCTGATGCATGAAAAGTGTTGGAGTGGTGTCACAGGACAGTCTGATTGATGAAGAGTAGTAAAGTTTTCTCTGGACTAAACAGGGGCAACTGGAAAGGGAACTACTAGATACATAAGTACCAGAAGCTGGGGAATACCACAACAGTCAGAATATGATTATATCATATATATATATATATATTATATATATATATAATATGTATATTTTGTCTAGCTTTGTATTGGCAGGGAATGGAGAGCTAGAGTATTAAACTTACTTGATTTATATGATTTTTAAGAGAGAGTTGATAAATTTCTATAATAAAGAATCCTATGTACTAGGCGTAAAAAGGGTGTCCTAGTGATGAGAGAGAAGCTCTAGCACATGTAGTGCAGTGATCCTCAAACCTGAGTGTGTGTCAGAATTACCTGTAGGGTTTATTGAAACACAGATGGTTTCAACAGTGTTGCTGAGACAACTAGACATTCTCATGAAAAAGAATTACTTAGTCAATTATACACAAAAATTAACTCAAAATGAATCAAAGACCTAAATAATAAGAGCTAAAATTATAAAAACAGGATGAATCATAGGCCTAAATCTTTGTGGCCTTGGATTAAACAACAGTTTCTTAGGTAAGATATCAAAAGTACAAGCAATGAATAAAAAATAGATGAATTCAAAACACTTATATCTTGAATATGAAAAAGTGAAAGACAACTCATGGAATGGGAAAAGTTTTTAGTATCAAATGACCGTTTGGGACTTGTAGCTAGAATTAAAAAACAAACAAACACTATTAACACTCAAGACAACTGAAATTTAGAAAGAGGGGGGAGCAAAGAACTTACATATGTTCTTTGAAGAAGAGGCAGAAATGACCAATAAGCCCATGAAAGAATGTTGAATATCCTTGTCCATCAGGGTAATGATAATTAAAACCACAATTAAATGCCACATTGTATCCACTAGGGTGTTTACAATCAGTCTAATAACAAATATTGGCAACAGTGTAGAGAAAATGGAACCCCCATCCACGCTGGTGGAAATGTAAAATGGTGCAGATGGTTTGGAAAACAGTCTGGCAGTTTCTCAAGAGATTAAACAGTTACTATGTGATCCAGCAATGCCATATATATATATATGGCATACATTTCATATATATATATATATATATATATATACACACACACACACACCCATATATATATAATGTATATGTATATACATACATACCCACACATATGTATATACATATGTGTATGTGTATATGTGTGCATATATTCATATGAAAACAAAAGTCCACAGGAAAAATGGCACATGAATGTTCATAACAACATTACTCAAAATAGCCAAAAAGTAGAAAAATCCAATTGTCTATCAATTGGTGAGTCAACAAATTAAGACATATCCATACAAAGGAATATTATCTGGCAGCAAAAAAAAAGTGAAGTGCTACAAGCTGTCATATGGATGGACCTTAACAATACTATGCTTGATGAAGGACATCAGTCACAGAAGACCATGAGTTGTCTGAAGACATCTATAATAAACGTCGAGAGGTAAATCCATACAACCAAAAAACTGGAGTTACCTAGGGGTGAGGAGATGAAGGGATTGGTTGCAATGACCAGAGTCCTGCAGGGTTTTTTTTTCAGGTCATGGAAGTATTCTAAAATTGATTGTAGTGATAATGGTACAATTTTGTGAACATACCAAAAACCCTTGTGCACTTTAAATGGCATATGAATTACATTTCAAGGCTAGTTTGTGTGTGTGTGTGTGTGTGTGTGTGTGTGTGTGTGTATTTGCTTGAGTTTATCACCATAGTCTTTGAATTGGTAAGTATGAAAAGTTGTCTGAGAATTTAAATTTGTAGTGAATTCCCAATTGTTGACAATGATACTGGCCCAAGGGATCATACTTGGGCAGGTGCTGCAGTCAAGATACATAACTTTGGTTGCTTTTTATGATCTCTGAGGAGACTGAAAAAAATCTGGATGCCAAGGATTAAAGCAATATCTCTAGGCTGTGGCTCAGGTAATTCCTAAAGCTCCTTCGATGATCCAAACCAGTATATGTTAAAGTCTGGAGGTCCTAACAAAGTAACACCACTAATTATAGTCAATAGTGGGCAACATATATAAGGAGGAGAGGTCCAAGAACCTACCTCTCAAGTAGATGCCCTATATTTCACAATACTCTAAATAGAAGAATTAGCTAGAAGTGGGAGCTAAGAAAATAATTAATTCCAACATTATGTTGACAAAAAAGTTGAACTGACCTTCTAACTCTGAGCATTAAAATATCTCAAACACAAATAAATCACATTCCTAAAGCACATACTTCAAGGTCCTCCAGATTGTTAGCCCTGTAGGTATTTGAGATCCCAGAGAGATTTATTTCTTGATATGCAAGGGCTCCTGCCTCAGAACAGGATCTGATTCTGCAAGTTTTTCTCCTCGTCATATAAACAAGCTTACTCCTCGACATTTAAAGAAAAAACTTCAGAAAAAATTAAAAGCAGTTACAAGAGCTGCTTACTCTTCTGCATAGTATCCTCAGTTTGCAGATGTTCAGCCCTGGTATGCAGCACAAACAAAGGTGTAGTCTGGGTGTACATGCAGAAACTCACTTGGTTTGGCAGTGGGAAGCTGGAAAGCCAGCTTGGGCAATAACTTGTTCCAAGAACATGGGAATGAGACCTGGTTTGGCATTCAAACGTAGCATGAAGGAAGAGTTAGGGCATGACACTCAGACAAACTGACGGAGAGCAAGCAGATGAGTTGCATGGTAGCAAAAGTGATCTGTGAAGTGATCTTTGGGAAGTCCCGCCTGTCCTACATTCAGCTTCAAGAAGCCTTTCTCTTATGGATTGGCAGAGCCAACCAAGACTGAGTTCTCCTGATGGAAAGGAATGCAGTTGGAGATCAAGTGCTCTGGAGAGTCCCCAGATTGCCCCAAGCTCCTCTAAGTCCCCTCCTTTGCCATTATTTCCTAAAGTTGATCTTCTGCCAATTGATAATTTGATGGAAAGAACAAGAAAAAATAAATCTGTGGAGTACACATGTACTGGATGTCCACCTACAAAACTTGAGCTTTAAGTGTTTTCAGGTACTGAAGTTCTTTTGATTGTTAAAACAATTAGGTAAATGACAAATGTCAATTTCATTAGAGTCTCAAAGTTCAGTTAAATCGATTGTTGCCTGATCTAGGGCTTAAACATCAATTCGAACAAAGAATACCACCCGCACATTTTCCCTTCTCCTCCCCTGCCCAGTGAAATTCACCCATCTGTTGTTTACTTTCCTAGTGTCCTCTGCTCCGTGATCTCTGGGTTCCCATACAGCTGTGTATAATGATGCAAATACTTGGCTATTCTTGATCTGCGTTAGTGTCTGCATTTCTCTAATATACACGGTATACCTATTTGCCCTAGGGTTTTTTTTTTGTTTTTGGTTTTTTTTTTTTTTGACTCTAAATGCCTAAGGCAGATACGCTCATAGGTTTCATTCCAGTATACCCTTTACAGAGGACTCCTGAGGGGACATAACTTTTTTGCACTCATAAGCTGGTGAGGAACAGCCATTGTGCTAGCCATCTATGTATTCCAGACCAGTGGCTTTGTCTCATCTAAGGCTCCACCGTTTCATCCTTTTGGATCAATCTTCCAACTTCTATTGGTTACTGAGAGGCATTTTTGGGTTATATCAGAAGCCTCTTAGATCTTACCAAAATCTGTTAGCAGCGCTTCTTATTCCAGTCAGTTCTATTCTGGCTTCAGCCAGTTCTGGACAGATGGAGCCAGATGGCATCTTGCTTCAGCTTCTGCTGCCTACTCTCCTCTCCCTTCGTTCCCCAGGGACTTCATTGACGCAGCCTCATGTGACAGCCGTAACAATCCTCTTGGCACCTTGCATTGGCAATGCACAAATTTGGGGGAATTTGTACCCAAGCTGCTATCCCTGATTCATGGCAAAGGGACCCAATGGATAGGTAAACGGTTGCTCTTTGCTCCCTTGGCAGACAGGTCTCAGGTAATTTCCTATAAGCTTCTCAAAAGTGCTCCCAGATATGATGACCATTTAGCCATAGCTGCGGTTAACTAGGTAATAAATTATTTTTTGTACTTTCTGTCTTCTTTGGGTTGAATGTCCCTTTCCCTCCCTTCTGTTCCTTGGTATGGCATTCCCAGATAGTGGATCTGTAAGAATCATTTATATCAAGTCACATTATGGGAGAAACTCAGACTAAGACACTGATACTCCTCTTTTGCTTTCTGCTTTTCCTTTTTTTGCTTTTTTTTTTTTTTTTTTCCCCGCTTGCCTTTTCTAATCTCTAGACTCACTTACTGCCTGAATAATAATTACCTTTGAAATACCTTTCCCAGCACTTCTGCCTTATCTGGCTCCAGGGCTAACTATACAGATTCTGGTTTTGATTGTTTGTGCATACTTGGTCTCCTCCTCTGGATCTAAGATATTTCTGTGGAATCTTTATTTTTATTAACCAACACCCAGACGTATTATCCACCATGTCGAGTCAGCTTGGCTTAGCATCTGAAAAGTGTATGTGGACCTAATTTTTCTTAGTTCAGTCTTGACCCCTTGAGCAGATACCCTTAGGCTGTTGGGTAACTTAAAGTACTTTGAGACAAACATGGTGAACATGATAAAACTTACATGAGTTTATGGTGGGTTTTTATGACTGGGGGAGAAAATCCCAGTCACTTCCTGTGACTAACACAGCCCTTGTGATCTGCACACTGCTTACATCTTCAGCATTTTCTCCAGACCCTACCCTTTTTGCTCAGGGCAGCTAGACTTGTTTGTTCTCTAAACTATCCTGATGGTTCTTCACTCAGATTTGTCTACACCCCTTTCTTTATTTCCAAGCTGCCCTAGATACCAGTTCTTCCCACTCTCATCTTGGTTCTTTTTCCCAGTGTTTGTTCTTCATCCAGTTTATTTTTACTCAAACTTGAGGTTTTATGGTCCTATGTTCCATTTCTATGACTTCTTTGTTAGGGGTTCCATAACCTACTGTGTGGTCCTGGTGTAATGATTCCAATTACCTTGGGAATTCTTTGTATCTCCTGAAAAAAATTTTTTTTAAGATTTTATTTATTTGAGAGAGAGCACGTTCACAGGAGTTGGAGGTGGGGCAGGGACAATGGCAGAGGGAAAAGCAGGCTCCCCGCTGAGCTGGGAGGCCCATGTGGGGCTCCATCCCAGGACCCTGGGATCATGACCTGAGCTGAAGGCAGACCCTTAACCTACTGAGCCATCCAGGTGCCCCTCTCCTGAATTACTTTTATTGAAGTGTAAGTGTCAAGAGAAAAACTGCCATACTGTGGTGGTCAGTAAAACTGGATGGATGGATGGATGTGATTAAAAAAACAAAAACAGGCGCCTGGGTGGCTCAATGGGTTAAGCCGCTGCCTTCGGCTCAGGTCATGATCTCAGGGTCCTGGGATCGAGTCCCGCATCGGGCTCTCTGCTCAGCAAGGAGCCTGCTTCCTCTTTTCTCTCTGCCTGCCTCTCTGCCTACTTGTGATCTCTCTCTGTCAAATAAATAAATAAATAAATCTTTAAAACAAAAACAACACTGTATATTATTTTACCCTTTCCTAACTCCCCTCCAACTGTTTCATTAGTCTATCCATCTGATCAACCCTGGAAGGAAAAGTGATAATCTGACGGAGGTGTGGAAGCTTACAGGTGGAGACCTGGATAGATTTGAAAGCAAGGAATCAATAATTTTTCTCCCTTGCTGAAAGCCACTTCAAGGCTTTTGTGAATTAGGAGGAGTCAGAATGTACCCATCACCCATACAATGGAGAATTTTCAGTAATACATTTAATGGTTAAAGAAAATTATTACTTGAATTACAGTGACTTTAATTTAATTTATCTCATCTGGTATCTTTTCACAAACCTGCCTATATAGAAAGAAAAAACTCAATTATAAAATACTGGGGACAGAATATTGTTCATTACCAACTAGACAATTTTTATTTACCATATAAAAAGAGAAAATTAAACATTAAAATTACATACTGATTATCATGACTCAGTCATTAAAAAAAAGAATCCTATAGAATCCTCTTTGTAGTACAAAGTATGAATTATTTATTTATTGCCCAGAAAATAACACCACAAAAAAAAAGACAAAAAAAGTGATTTTTCTGTCTCATAGATTAATTAATCATACTTTTGGAATCAACAAGAGACTTTGAATTTTTGTCAGTATTTCAATATTCTTGGTGAATGCACCAATTATACTTTTTATGAATTATCTAAAAAGGAGAAGAAAGTAACGGGTCTGAAGATTAAAATTGGGCTTCTAAAATAGGAAATGGCTATATCTGTCCAATTAAAATTTGAATGAATTTGATATAATTGCTATGAAAAAGAATGATTGTCTTTCCATGTTTAAGGTAAACTAGAATAACACTTTTAAAGAAGTAGCCTAATAATTTTGTATTTCTTAACTATTTAAAATGAAAGATTAAGTCATTTTCTCAAAAACCATCTGGAATTTCTTACTCTCTCACAGTTAAAGATAAATGCTACATATGTATTATGATTCAGAAGATCTACCATCTCCTCAACCTGATAGGTTTTTTTTTATATAAAAACTTGAATTTGTCTTCTAGAATTTTAAAATAGCATTTTAAAAGGGAAACATACGTTTCCTATCGATGAAACTCCAGTCTCATCCAAATGCTTTGTATTTCAAGGAGGAAAAGCAGTGCTCCTTGATATACTTACAGTGCCTTTTAAAAAGTCTACCAGGGTGCGCGTGTGTAGACACATGAATGTCGCTCAGCTTTACAAAGCAAGATCCTGCCGTTTGCAACAACATGGGTGAACCTGGAAGACATTATGCTTAGCAAAGTAAACCAGATGCGGAAAGAAAAAAACTACTGTTACTCACTAAAGTTGAATTTGAAAAGGTGAAATACATAGAGGAAGAGTGTAGGATAGTGGTTCATAGGGGGAGGGAGGTGGGGGAAGTGGGGAGATGCTGGTCAAATGGTGTAAAATTGCCGTTAGTTGAGGTGAAAGAATGCACAGCATGTGATATTATTCTGTAGTAAATAATATAGTATTGAAAACTGGAAATTTGCCAAGAGATTTTAGGTACTCTCACTACACACCAGAAAGGTAGCTATGTGAGGATAAGTTAGGTTAATTAGCTTGAGGAGGATAATCCTGTAACGTATATATGTATATCAAATTTTCATGTTGTATATCTTGAATATGCACAACTGAAAAAAAATTTTAAAGTTGACCAAGAAATAATTTTGAACCCAACAGAGTGTACATTATTAGACTCAAAACTGACAAACCCCCTGTGAATTCTCACTGTAATATCAACCAGGTAGACTATATTCTCTATCAACTGTGAACCTTCAAGCCTTAATTATTTCACGGCATCATGTATGTTAGCTGAGGGATATGTAGCTGCCACTTTCCCCATAATCACCTCTGCTTTGTTGCCAAGTATTTCATTAGGGAATGGAAAAATTACTATTCCTGCAGGCCTACATTAAGAAATGCTTGTTGAAAAGATAATCTTTCTAATGGTTTGTTGGAACAATATCTGAACCAGAGGCAAGAACCAGAAGCAAGTTCTGAGTGAGGATATAATCTACTGGAGATTGTTTACCCTAAATGGTGGTAAACAAGTCCTGGTCATAGTGGCTTAAAATTTAATCTAGATTTGCAATGAAAATCTACATTTTCAGAAGGCAGATACGTAAGTACTTCTTAGACTTAGGATTCTATTCACGATATAGTCTGAGAGTAATATCCCATTTATACCATTTTACTAATTTACATTGTATGTTTTTCTGGGTTCTTTTACCCACAGTTGGACCTTCACTAAAGAATGGAACTGA
The DNA here is from genome assembly GCF_022355385.1 of Mustela nigripes. NCBI lineage: Eukaryota > Metazoa > Chordata > Mammalia > Carnivora > Mustelidae > Mustela > Mustela nigripes. The sequence goes on along the minus strand of NC_081560.1, from coordinate 61,345,783 downwards.
GAGTTATGTTTAAGTAGTGACTTTCTATTCATTACATTTCATGTGAAGGGATCTATCCTTAGTCAGATCTGTACTTACAGTTTGTTCAATTGCTATTCAATTTGTTAATTATATAACACTGTTTTCTATAATTTCATGCATACTGTCTCTGTAGTCTATCATCTAGTCATGTGCACTGTGACCTCCCTATTCCTGCTTAGGCCATATTTATGGAACAAGAGATAAAACACTTGGCTAAAGTAGTTCAAGCAGGTGCTATCTTTGGTATTGGTACTGAGAATGATAGACAGCCAGAAAGTAAAAACGTGGCAGGGATTATAGCATATAATGTTGGGATATGGTATAGCCAAAGGCCACATGCAAAGGGAGAAACAGAAAAAGCTCATCTAAAGAGACAGGGAAGAATGAAAATAGCGTCTTGATAAACTTGGAGTTTTGCTTACAGATCTTTCTTAAGACTTGGTTGACATCTTGATTTTTTTCCTAAAAGCTACTACTTTGTCCTTGAAATCAACTGTCCCTACCCCCTTTGGAAGGGGGGAGCAGAGCTAAGGAGATAGAAACACTTAGGCACTCTTTCCAGGGGAACTGAGGAAATGGAATTGGAGGAGCTCAGGAAGTCATAGTCAATGATAAAGTAGGTGGCAGTCACAAGATGTGACTCTGAGTCACTTCTTAGACATGTATCAATATTTTATCCCCATTATAAAATGAAGTTAATGGAATTTTTCATATTGAATAATTTCACAAGTTCCTTTTATAGTATCAATTGTATATCAGTGGACTATGTTGGCCTAATTGTTAAATCAGCCCTTTGGGTAAAATAAGTGTATCATTATTTGGTAGATTTTATATCCTCTGTCTTCAAAGTGTTAAAATTTGCCTTCCATATATTATTTTCAACTTAAAGTGAACAAATCACATGGGATTTTTGACAGAAGAGATGAAAATGAAACATCTTTTTGATATACTTTGTCTTGGAAGAAGGGACAAGGTCATTCACTCAGTGTTTAGGTGTGGGATATTAGAAGATAGATGAGGGACCTGAAAAATGTGGAATATTTTCTGAAGATAATTGCATAGGAATTAACAGTGTGTCAATGTAAACAGGTGTGAAGATCATTTAAGGTCACTAAATATTTGGGTAGGGATCAGACTACCTAGCTATATTTATTTTATCTAAATGCAACAACTTGCTTCTTAGTTGCTAATTCCTCGCTCAGGTTATTGAGCGTCTGACTTTTAATTCTCTTAGAAAATGTGTATATCTTATAATACACTGCCTGAATGTTCAGTAGCTATTTGTACATGATCAAAATAGTAAATTTTTAAAAGGAATGCATAAGAAATTCTTTCAAAACTCCACTCCCAGAACATCTAATGAATTTAAGTGATAAATAAGAATGACTTTCATTTTTTTCACAGAACTATAACACACAATTTTGAGGTGTGTCAAAATTGTTAAACATTCTTTAATGTATTATTTCACATTACCTAATGAAACATCAAAAGAATTTTGAAGTGTTTTTTGAAGCTTAAAATTATATACCTTATCACTGATGCCAATTAAAACAGCATTTGAAGTAAAGTCCTTTAGAAAATCGGATTTTAAAAAAATCCCTAGTGAATTACTTTTAAAAGTATATATTCATTTCATTAATTATGTCTAAACATGTAAAAAGTCAAGCAAAATCAGCTAATTGAGTCTGAATAATTTATCACAAGTTTTTTCTCTTTGGCATAGCTGTAAGTCACAATTACTGAGATGTAATATTTTTTTCCAATCATGCAGCTTTAAAAAAAAAGAAATCAAGGGGCTAGAAGAAAAGAAAGAATCCATGACTATTTAGTTCTCCAGTTCAGGAAGCATTTCCTCAAGTATAGAAAGTCCAGAACCTATAGAAAGCTTCTCATTCCCTTAACTGAATTTTTTGTTTTCCTCCCCCATGCCTCATCTTTGTTCATCTCCTTCCTCTCATTTCATTAATACTGTTTTTTTAATTTGGCAAAATAGGGTAAGCTTTTTATATGCCTCTGTGTATTGCAAAACAATCAACTGTGTGTTCATAATTAGGCTCATGATTATTTATAGAAATGACACACAGTTAACTTGCAGGTCAATGGATTTCACTGTAGTTTCTTCCAGCCCTTCTTGTGGTGCAAGCCTTATAGATACACATAATATAAGAAAACACGTTCTTTGTCTTCCCATATTTTGTAATGTGGTATGAATCTGTATACTTATTACCCACATAATACTCCACTTAAAATGATCACTTTTTAAAAAGTAGACATTGTGGTAGTATTTGGAATAAGAATGTAAAAGGCAAACTTAAAAAAAATTGTTTTACTCTTTTCCACCCCAGAAAGGACAGATATTTGATTATAAATATAATTGCAAATTTTTTGGAGAATATTTTAAACCTTGTAATCACTTGCCAACCATCCAACTTTGCCAGGGACTGAGGGGATTACATGAAGTGGGACTTTGAATTTAAACATCTGGATGGTCTCAGGCAAACTGGGACTAGTTGGTCTCCCCAGAACTGGAATGGATCAGCACCATCCATTACAGCTCTTTCATTTTTTTTTTTTTCAAAGATCTTATTTATTTATTTGACAAAGGGAGATCACAAGTAGGCAGAGAGGCAGGCTGAAGGGGAGGGAGAAGCAGATTCCCTGCTAAGCAGAGAGCCCCATGCGGGGTTTGATTCCAGGACTCTGAGATCTTAGCCAAAGGCAGAGATTAAACCACTGAGCCCCCCAGGCGCCCCCTCTTTCATTTTATACCTAAAGTAGACTGGTTCTACTTTTCAAAGCTCTTGACTGGCCCCGAGTTTCTTGATTTGTGTTTCACTGCCTCATAAATACGTTACCTTGTAGTTCCTGAGGTTAGATAGAGACACTTCAGCATGTATCTTCATAGCTCCTTCCCCCTTTTTTAGGCTTGCATACAGTTTATTTCATTACTGTGGGAAGAATAAAAGACTCTTTAAGTGATTAAACATTATAGTATTGGTTTATAATAAGCAAAACTTTCATCATAAAACAAAAATATGCATGTAAATCTTAAACATCCAATTGAAGGTTAAAAAGTATATATAGTCAATGCTAAGTCTATCCAGGTTTCCTGAGCCTGGAAATGGAGTCTGTGGAAGAAATTTGGGCAAAATCAAGGAATTACATTATCAAGTCAAATTCTAGAAGATGAGGAGAATATATAGAATTGTAAGAACTCCACAGAGTTCTTGGAGAATTGTGAGAACTCCACAGGGACAAAACACGTAACATCCTTTTCAAGTGGTTATCCAGCTTACTCTTCAATATTTACATTGTTAGAAACATCATAAACCCCTAAAGCAAAATCTGTAGTTTGGGGTAATACTTGGGGACATCACTTTCATAAGATGAATTTGTCTCCCTGTAGGTTTCATCCACTGGCCCTTGAGACTAATGATATTCTTTCATCTCCCCCTCAGTTTGAGCTTTTGAAGAGCCCAATTCATTATATTGACATATTATCAATTTTTAACTTTATAATCTTTAATTCCAGTTCATATAATACTTAAATTTCTTTCTTGAGTCTCACATTCTTTTTGGAACACATTCTATTTTGTGTATAATACTTTAAAAATGTAGCCCACGTACCTTACTTCAGATGTACTCTGATCATTATGGATATATTTTTTGTAGAACCAAAGACCCAGTACTTTTTTTTTTTAACCACCCACATTGCGACCTATTGAACTTACTGTGTAGTGAAGAATTAAGGGAGGACAATGCGTTTGTATGTCTTTTCTTCAGTTCTCTAAAGAAGATGCAATTTTTCCTTCATTTTCTAAGGAATGTCTTGCATTCCTTAGAATTAGAATTAGGCTCTTCTAGTCTTGTGATGGTGAATCAGGGGAGGCAGAATCAGGAGGTGTCAGAAGGTGGGGATAGAAGGTGCCCAGGAACACAGAGGAAGAGAATAATAAACATAATAGCCTTGGGGGTGTCCAGGTGTGTGTTTGGGGGAGCAAAGATTTACGATTCAAGCTGTTGTGGTGGGTGAGGACAAGTGAGTGGGGGAAGAAAAATGAGGATATTAAAATTTTCTGAGGAGTATTGTCTATAGTATTCAGGAAATACTCTAAGTGACTGAAATTATAATGCAATTAGCATGGACTCTCTTTTTTGTGACCAGCACCACACTAAGAATGAACCAAGTGTGTCAACTTAAGAGAATTGCATATATATTTAAGAGATGCATGTTTTACAAAGTTGGAAATAGGTATATGTGTTACACAGAAAGATTCTGTTACTTGCCCAAAGTTAAAGTGCCTCATCATAATCTCAGAGCAACTTAGTATATGAGAGTATAAGGCCTTGATAGTTGAGAAAGTGTTTTTTTGTGAATGATGACCAAAGTGTAAGTCTGGTCCCATTGCCAAAAACTGGAGTCAGCCCAGGAGAAAGCTAGGGGAACAACTAATGGGGTCCTTTTCTCTTGCTAGACTCCCAGTCTAGACTTGAAGAAAAGAGACATTTTCAAATTCTCCTGCAGGATTTTCAGAATCTTGAAACTATGTTTTAATACTAGATTAGAATTCCATTAGAATAATGGAAGAAAAAATATCTTTGACAAAAAGGACTATTGTACAAAATTATTTTATCTCTGAAAACTGTCCTCTCTCTCTGTCTTTTAACCATTTTTTAAAGCCACTGAAGTTGGTAAGAACTCTAAGTTAGTTTCTACATAGAATAAACATGAAACACGTTACATACAAAATTGGGTTAAAAGCTTGAATACACCATGTGATGTCTAAATTAGTGTAATGGGAAATACTGTAACCTTTATCTGTTGCTCAAGGGTACTTCTCTGAAAGGAAGAAAATTGGTAACTTGGTTTTCATCTTTAAAACTTCCTAAGAAGTATATTTATCTCTAAAGATGAGTAAAGAAGCACAAGCTATATCCTGACTTCACCTTCCATTGCTGCTTAAGTCACTGATCCTGAGCTGAACAGAGGTCACAGTAGGAGGAAAAGATCAGGGGTCCTTGTTTTGGGTTGATTCTTGAGGATTGCATATTACATCAATATTCAAACTCAATTTACCCAAGTATAACATAGTGGGGGCAGCAGGCTTCTATTCCTAAATTCTTATTTTACATCCCCCTTTTTACAAGAGTTTTAAAGAATAGAATTTTTGTTTGCTGTACCCTAGATTTGTTATACTGGTTGTTTACACTGAAATTTCACCATTTTTATCTAGTCTAAGTTATTTTTACATGAATACTGGAAAATATGACAAGCAAAGCAGGGGTGTGTGTAGGGAGTTGACTTTCTAAATGGAGAGAATGGAGAAATAAAAAATAGAGAAGGACTGTATTTATGCTTACTCCATTTATGAAGGAGAGGCTCATTGTCAGACCGGGAAAAATGTGAGAATTTCAATTTTCTGTGTTTGAGGTTGAATCAAAGTGAAAAGGAATAATACTAAAAATAAAGATTTCAAGAGAATCATGTTAATAAAAGCTTCAATGCTAGAATTTCAAAAGGACTCAAAAAGTAAGTAGTAGCAAAGTTTTTCTAACAAAGAAACAGAAAATTATGTTTACCTACACGCATTCATGCATTTAGTCACTTAACATTTACTGGGCTTCTTTGAAAGCCAGACCTACTCAAACCTTAGTAATTATATAGATGAGAAAACTAAAATACCAAGAAATTAAATATAATCATATCAGATTTAATAATATATTTAAATTTGTGTCCATTATTACATGCTCAATTAACTGGTAAACCTTTTCGAGTCAACATGTTATCTTGGTTTTGAGATGGAGAAACCAGAGTTCAGAAGGCTGTCGAGTGGTCTAAAATGATACAGTTGTTAAAAAAATAAGGCTGTGTTAAAAAAATAAGGTTGTTAAGGCAAACGCTTAACCCACTGAGCCACCCAGGTGCCCTGGGAGGGACATTTTTAAAAGTTGTGTTGTGCTGGGGTGCCTGGGGGGCTCTGTGGGGTAAAGCCTCTGCCTTCAGCTCAGGTTGTGATTCTAGGACCCTGGGATGGAGCCCTGCATGGGGCTCTCTGCTCATAGGGAGCCTGCTCCCCCGCCTCCCCTCTGCCTGTCTTATTTTTTTTAAATAAGACACATTAACCAATGTGGGTGGTTAAAAAAAAAAAAGTACTGGGTCTTTGGTTCTACAAAAAATATATCCATAATGATCAGAGTACATCTGAAGTAAGGTACGTGGGCTACATTTCAAAAGTATTATACACAAACTAGAATGTGTTCCAAAAATAAATTTAGATACGAGCCTATTAACTTAACCATTTATCATCAGTTACTGTAAGTTTACTCCATTTCAAGACATAGCACATACGGAGGTGAAGAAAATACATTTCTTGCCTCTAAGAAGCAAATAGGGGATAGGGAATAGCAAATGGATAAGATTGCTAAGTCTGATCAATCTTACAAGAGAGCTGCAGAGTACTAGAGAGAGCAAGGATGAGTCGCTACACCCAGCCAAGAGAAGGATTCTAGGGGGTGGAAATCTTATCTGTCCTAAGAGCTGAATATTGAGCAGGAGCTGGCTAGTGGGCATGTGACTAGACTATGAGGGTGGCTGTGAAGACAGTGTCCAGAGGGAGTAGCAACTGAGAGCAAAGTTCAACTTGGGAAGAGAAGAAAAACACAAGGCAGTCACAGTATGGCTGGACTAGAGACTTGGGAGGGACATTTTAATTTTTTAATTTTTAAATTTTTTTAGATTTTATTTTCATTTATTTGACAGAGAGATCACAAGTAGGCAGAGAGATTGGCAGAGAGAGAGGGGAGAAGCAGACTCTCTGCTGAGTAGAGAGCATGACGCAGGGCTCCATTCCAGGACCTTGAGACCATGACCCGAGCCAAAGGCAAACGCTTAACCCACTGAGCCATCCAGGTGCCCTGGGAGGGACATTTTTAAAAGTTGTGTTGTGCTGGGGTTCCTGGGGGGCTCTGTGGGGTAAAGCCTCTGCCTTCAGCTCAGGTTGTGATTCTAGGACCCTGGGATGGAGCCCTGCATGGGGCTCTCTGCTCATAGGGAGCCTGCACCCCATCTCCCCTCTGCCTGTCTCTCTGCCTACTTGTAAGTAAAATCTTAAAAAAAAAAAAAAAAAAAAAAAGGTTGTGGTGTGCCTTAATAAGAATCCCTGAATTTTATGAAGCATTTTAAGTCCTATTACAAATTTTGGGCATTATTCTTTCAGTTGGCTAAAAATAAAAGCATTCTAAGTGTGTGAGGGGGTGATAAAATCAGAATACATCCTGAGTTCTCTTGTGATACGGCCCTGAAAGTTAACAATTAAATGGTTACTGTAGGACCAAGGAAGACTAGGAATGAGCTCTAGGAATCAGAACATTCAATCTAAAAGAAAATTAGATTTTTAAAATGCCATGATGGTAAGTTTGATTTGTTTAGAAGAGCATAGGAGTAGGGTCAAGGAAAGGAGTTGTTCAGTTGGGAGAACCAAATACTTTCTCAAGTGGTCTCCCTCTCTGTTCCATGTCCCCTCCTATTCCAAGCCACCTTGGCCTGTCTGTAGACCACTGTAGGAGCAGCTTCCTGTCTGGGCTCCTCATATCCTTGTTTCTCTTCTTCACTTGCTTATCCAGAGTGACCTTTCAGAAAGTGCAGAATATACTAGTCCCTACTCATAATTCAATTTTTGCTCTTAATCTAATGATCAAAATCTTTTGAAGGCTTGCAAAGTTAAGCATCATGCCTTTCCAGAAAAAATATTAATTCTCAACACTCTTCTGCTTTCCCACTCAATGTGCTTTAATATGCTGGAAGAACCTTCCTCAAGTTCCTAAAATAAGCCAGAGGCTATCCAACCTTAATCATTTACATATGGGGTATCCTCTGGGAAATCCCCACTGGCTCCCTGCTGCTGGTTTTTGTCTTGAGTTAGGCTAGGACTCTCAGACTACCCAGGATATCACTTCTGTCCTTTACCTTTCCTAAACTGTAACCTCCATGAGGATATGCTTAGTGTATAAAAAGCACTGAATAAATGAAATATCTGTTCAGTAAATTAACTAATGGTGCTATTTCCTAAAACAGGGAAAATATGAGTAGAAGAGGCTATGAGAGAAAATATGATTGTGGGTTTTCTCTTCCCTGGGTTTGAGGTGTCTGGACATCCCAAAGGTAGCTGGGATACAGATCAAGAGAAATAGTTCTCGAACTTTAATGTTCATTGAGTTACTGGTAGGATTTGTTAAATACAGATTACTTGGCAGCACTTCAGAGGTGCTAATCAGTATTTCTGGGGTGGGACTTGAGAACTTAGATTTCTACTAAACTTGAAGGTGATATTGATGGTGTTGGTAGGTATTACACGTGGAGAATTGATTTGGAAAACAGAAGAGGGTCCATCTAGAGATGGGGACATGGGAATCACTTGTCTAAAGAGAATAATAGCATGCATTTTAGAAGATGAGTTCTCTTAGTGTCTTGATGACAATAAGAAAGACAGAATCCTGGGTGGGGGTGGGGGGAAACAACACCTGAAGAACTGATTATCCTGTGAAGTAGATAATGTGGCTGACTTTTGTCCCTGGTTCCTGGAGGCAGCCTAAGTCCTTGGAATTTCCTGGGAGATGAGAGTGTCTTTGTTATTCATGGTGGCCCTGCTTAGCTGATGCTAATGAAGTGGCACACAGCATGTCCGTAGGTGGTTGATGCTAACCAGGTAACTCCTGATGAGGCCTGGCCACACTAACAAGACTAAGCATGTGATTGGAGGGTTGGGACTCTGAGCTTCGTGACCTTTAGCCTGACCTGTGGAAATTCAACCCAGCAGCCAAAGATTCAATTAATCACACCCATGTAATAAAAGCCCCAGTAAAAATTCTGGACCCTGAAGTAGAGGTGAATTTCTTTGGTTGGCAATATTCTGTATTGTCACACATGGATCTGGGAGGAGGGGGACGTGTCCTGACTCCACAGGAAAGATGCTATGGAATGTGTGTGTTTAAAGAATATCCCTGATCTTGATCTGTATATCTCCTCTTTTGTCTGGCTCTGATTTATGCCCTTTTGCTATATAAAACTATAATAGTATCACACTTTCCTGAATTCTGGGAATCATTCTAGTATTTTAAATTCTGAGGGTTCGTGGAAGCGCCTCCATTTCATAGTCAGTTGGTCAAAAGTATGGATGGCTCAGGGACCTGGAACATGGGACTGGTGTCTGAACTAAGGGCCATATGGAAGATTGTGCCATAAACTTGAGAAGTTTGGCTCATCTTTGGGGAGCTAGTGTCAGAAATCATTGCAGAGGATTAAATGTCAGTGAAGGAAATTGAACTAGAACAGATGATGAGTCAGGAGATGGACTGTGAGAAGAAAGGTATCATGGAAAAAGTCAGAAAAGCCTGTAAAAAGGTGATTGTGCATCAGACTTCCCATGACTGCCCTAAGAAGGGCGGTGATGAGCATGGGATGCTGATGGCAACAGGTGGCGTGTGATTTGTAAATTTGCATAAACTGTTAGTATAGGCTATGAACTCCTTAAAAACGTGACTGTAATCAACATTATCTATTGCTTCCATGAAGTCAGTAAAACTCAATCCTTACACTGTTGATACAGTGTGATAATCAAAAGGAAATTTCCATAATCAATTCCTAGAAGCCCAACATGTCTTTAACACTGAACATGATGGACAACAGAGGATTGCTCGGGAAAAGCCAATGAAAATTTGATTCTGACCCTATCATTTGATACATTTGGTAGATGAATGAATGTTAAGTCTATTAGTTCAGTTCCTTGGCCAAGTTTTTCCACATATGTGTAGAGAAAAAACACTGGGGTATTTATTACTCAAGTTTTGTTTCCAGATCAAATTTGAGAGAAGCATTCATTATTTGCTCTGTTACTCAGAAACTCAACAAACGTTTGGGATTTTGTAGTTTTATTTTTAAATTCAAAAATAAATACTCAAAATGTCAAAGAAATTCTGTGTTATTTCTGTGTCATCTATATTTACATCAGAAAATCTTGCTCTAGCAGTATGTGATCTGGATGGAAAATACTTCAATGGCTCTTGGCCCTTGCATCTGTGATTGCTCTTCATCTTCACGGAACTCTGTACAAATTGATGTTCTTTCAGTTCATGGTGTTGCTTGGCAGTCCAAGAATTTTATATTTAGGCCCTCAAATTGTGTCATGCCTTTCCCCCACAGAAAAACTATTCGATGATACACATCTAACTTAAAGACAGAGATCTGGGCTCAACATGTTTGAGTAGAAGTTTCAAGATTCATCACGATAAAGGGAAAGTGTTTATTACCATTGGTATGATGAAGCTATAAAATCTGAGGGGAATATTCAGTTTTGATTATTCTCAAAATAGTTTTTGAAATAGCAAAAAAAAAAAATGTATTTTTATATACTCTTCTCCAACCAGTCCTCTTTTTCTATACTTAGACTTCTTACTCAAAGATGTAGTTATTTTTTTTTTTAAACAAGAATCAATATATAAAGCATTGGATCATACTAATAAAAAGTACATCCATCAGGACCTATATTTTAGCATATGCAAGGCAGTATGTCATTATTCAAGAACTTTCTATAATTTATAATTTTTTAAAGATCTGTAACTTGATTCCCAACTTGCAAACTGTTAGAAATAACTACAAAGTATATATACACATTTGAGTTACTTAGTAATATTGTCTGATTGACTGGGAAATTGGTTGCAACTCACACTCCCATTTTTTTTGAATAAATGGTATCCTTACCCATTCTAATAATATAATTTTTGTACATAAATATACATAGACATATATGTCAACTAATTTACAATGTTAAGAATGACATCTGGTACTTTTTAATTATTTGGGTTAAAATATGTTTCCCTTATGGTTTTTATTCTTTTTTATAATTGCTTTTTCATATTCTTTGACTGGTTAACCTGTTGGAGAAGAGTAACATATAAAAATTGACATTTTAAAAAAAGTACATACTTCTGGAGCACCCGAGTGGCTCAGGCAGTTAAGTGTCTGCCTTCGGCTCAGGTCATGATCTCATGGTCCTGGAAATGAGCCCTGCATCAGGCTCCCAACTCAATGGGGAGCCTGCTTCTCCCGCTCCCTCTTCCTGCTTGTGCACTCTCTCTCTCTCTCTCAAATAAATAAATAATATCTTGGGCACCTGAGTGGCTCAGTGGTTAAGCCTCTGCCTTCAGCTCAGGTCATGATCTCAGAGTTCTGGGATCAAGCCCCACATAAGGGTCTTTGCTGAGCAGGCTTGTGATCTCTCTCTCTCTGTCAAATAAATAAATAAAATCTTTTAAAAAAATAAAAAAATAAATAATATCTTTAAAAAATATATGGTTACTATCATACCCATGAGGAGCACAATTTATCTTTTAAGTCCTAGCTTGTTCAGTTCTAGAATGATTGAGAATTAGTTTTCAAAGTTGATCTAGGGTTATCTGGCTGGCTCAGCTGGTAGAGCACATGCATCTTGATCTCAGGGTTGTGAGTTTGAGCCCCGCATTGAGCACAGAGATAACTTTAAAAATAAATAACAGTACTCTCATTAAAAAAGAAGTTTATTTAGTAGAATTACATGGAAGAGGACATTAAAAAAACTTGCTAGTTAATAGAACAATAACTAAGCAAATATTAATAACACTTCTGAATTAGAAATAACAGTCTGCTGAAATAACACTGGGAAACCTATTCATTAAGCTAACTTTATTTTATATTTTAAATATTCCTGTTTAAACTATAAGACTGTATGTGGACAATTGCAACCATGGAGAATTAGCTTTACTGTTTATGAAAACTTTGAATTAAAAAATACTAAATCGACAAAGTAAAAGACAAAATAAGCCTCATTTGTATCTGGAAAAAAAAAAAGTGCCTTAAAACAATAAACTAAAAGCCCTATATCTAAAATTTAAAAAGTCCTTGGAAGAAGAAAAAGAGGAAGCATCTAATTTGCTTCTCATTTGGAATATTTATTTGATACTCTGAATTGGAAGAAAGTATCCAGAAATATTTCATTTTCCATTAAATCAATTTTTCCTTCTGATCATGTATAGTACTAAATAGCATCCCCATTTTATGATTATGTATTTAGCCTGCTGACTTAAGAACCAGAATGTTTAAAAAAAAAAAAATCTTTCTTTGGCTTTTTCTCACTGGAATTTATTATTCTCTCCTCCATTTCTTTGTACATATTTTTGTCCTTGGCCTGTTTTCCTGGCAGTCTCCTTTTCCTTGTTTTGCCTCCATTTGCCTCATGCCCAGGGTGACATCATAGTCCTCCCAGAGCAAATTGTTAATAGTATTTAGATGTGGGCTCCAGACAGAAACTTAAACTGAAAAAGTCTACGTCCTACGATTTATTTTCCATGACAAGTGCTTTGTTGTTCCATTTTTGTCATTTCAGTGATCTATGATGATAAATAGAGTAATTGTGCTAAAAGTATTACTCTATGTGAGTACCCTCTATTCAACTTCACACCCATCTCTCTCATCAATGGCTTTTTTCCACGACTCATTACGGGATTCGGAGCACTAAGAAACACGTCTTTACTCTTCAAGCTTAGAGATACAAAGTATGTTTGAGTCCCTAACCACCTTCCCCTCCCAAAAAAAAAAAAAAAAAAGTCACACCTCTAGTACATGGTGTGGTCTTGCTTAGACTCCTGTCTTCAATTAGGAAAAACATTTAAGAAAGTTCTGTGGGAAACCCTCGGTGCAAATTACTTGTGGTGTCATAGGATCAATGTTTCATGAGGTCCGCCTCCAAAACCCCACTTTCATAGGGGGTCAGCAGACAGCAGTGAAGTATGTAAAGATTTTCGTTGTATGGGAATTGTACCCTACACAGTGCCTGGAATACAGGAAAACTTGATACATGTTAATCCTTTTTTTCCTTTCTTGTTGATTCCTTCAACAAAAGCTGTTCCAGAACAAAGCAGGTATTTATTCCCTGTGAACTCTCCAATATGGTGTTTCTTCCTTCTGAAATGCCCATCCCCTTGCCTTCTTTCTGGTCCTTGCCCTCCCCCACAGGCTCACCCTGGGATTTTACTTGGCTAATTCTTTGCTACTGTTGAAGAGCTATTTCAAAGGCATCTCCTCAAAGATGCCTCCCCTGACCCCCTTCCTCAGCCTGAGTTAGGTACCCCTATTAGGTATATCTGGGGGTAACTTTCTGACCACTTTTTGTATACTTCATTGCTGTCCTCGTGGCTTTTGTGACTGCCTTCTAGGAGTTACTTGAGGATCGAAGCTGTGTCCTTTAGTGCCTATGTCTCCATGGACATCAGACCTACTTTGTGTTTTTAAAAAAATCTTGTTTACTAAGTGGGTGGGGTGTGTATCAAGTTGAGGGCACAAAGAAGAGAGAAGACTACTCCAGAGCTATTTCTGATAGAATCCATAGTGTTACTTAACATAAAGCTACCAACATGTATGTTCCTTGTATGTACAGATTCATCCTTTCAGACGTTTGAAAATGGAAAGGTTAAATCAATTTAATTTTCATTCTTGGGGAGAGCATGGACAAAATGATGTAAGTGAAAAGAACTATACATTGAAACAATAAAAAACAAAGGATAAAGATTAGTAGTCTGCTTCAGTGCAGCATTATTACAATGTCTTTGGCCTTGGAAACCATCTTTCTAGCTGATTGACTCCTGGATACTTTAAACTCATGATCTCATTTATTTAGCATATTATTATTAATATCTCATATTATAATATAATATCTCATATTATTTAGCAGGATTCCTTTTTCAGAGTGTTTTATAAATTAATTTGACATACCCTTTCAAAGTACAGAAAACCTGAGGTCAGGGATGAGTAGTGGGTCCAGTTCCAGTGAGAGGGGTTCTGATTTGGCCAGGAGTGCCTGGTCCTGGTGCCATGTGGGTGCTTGTGGTGTATTGGGCCTTACTGCGTTATATGTAACCATAAGACGGGGGTATCACTGAATTAATAAGAGAAGAGTAAAATTAGAAATGATAGCTCTTCACTTTCCTAATTACTAATGGTAGAAAATCCAGTACAATAAATACACTCCAAGCTTGGATGAACCTGACTTACGATTAATTAACCGATTTTAATGGCCTGCCAAAATGCGACAGCTATTCTATTGATCTGCCTAATTAAGGATCATGAAAGGAAAAGGGGCTCATCTTTACTGTGGCTGAATTTCCCCTTGAATTATCCAAACTGCTCAAATGGCTGCTGAGAATGATGTTGGCCGTTTTGTATGTGATGTTCAACACATGTATGTATATTCATGTGAGGCATGTCTCTTGCATGTTTTTAGTTCACTTTGGTGTAGACGCTAAGTACAGATGAAGAAAATGAAAGGCTAATGGACAATGATTTCAAACTGTAAATACTTCGCCAAAGGCCTGCGACGCATAGAATTTCATTACTCATGGCTATTGATCTAAAACGTATTTGACTTACCAAATTCTTTCATTGGGTGTTGATTTCAGCATGAGGCACTATGAAAAAGACTGACATAATGTATCAAAATTGGCAAGAGCTGGGAGACCATGCATTAGGAGTGCACAGTGCTTCAAAATTCTGTGCTATAATGCTAATTCGGAGAATTGTATTGCTAAGACCTCTTTTAACCTCAATGGAATGACCTAGAGAAATATTAAAACAGAAGGTCTTTTATTTGTGATTCTCCTTTTTATCTGGGATAGGGAGTGTCCTTGTTTTTACAAAGGGAATCTGGATGAGATGCTGCCTTGCCTGGAGAAAAGGGGTCTGAAGCTGGACGTGGAAACACCTCTGGAGTTGTCACCTGCTCTGTGGTGCTGAGGACACTCGGTCAGGGTCACCAGAGGTTCTGTTGTTGTTTCTACTTTGTGAAGATGGCACTCAAGACATGCAGAAAAATCGAAAGGTTGAAAGACTCTTCAGACTTGATGGACAGCTAAGAAGGTCCATGTCCACACCACAGACCTTTTAGATAAGCTTCCATCCTTCCTTCCATCCTTCATTTCTTTTTTCCTCTTTCATTCTGTCTTTCCTTTTCCTGTCTTGTGCTTTGTCCCTTTACTTGGTGCCATTGTGAAACTGTATTAAAATGCTGTATGAGTGAGAATGATAAGAGATCATGATCTCTTATCATGATAAGAGAGCATAATATTCAAGCATTTTAGAAACCGATACCTATGGATGAGTTTAAGTTTTATAAAGAAAACATCCAATGAAGTCAATACAGTCTTACTACACTTTCAGAAGTTTAAAGCTTACTTCTCCTAAAGTAAGTAAATTATCTCAGTGAAAGAAATAAGTCCTTCACTGTGGATGTTTCATTTCTTTAGAAAACTTCATAGAGAATTAGAGTTTTGTATAATTCCAAATATCCCATTTGTTAATTTAAAGACCAGAGAAAGGGGCACTTGCATGGCTCAGTCATTAAGCATCTGCTTTCAGCTCAGGTCATGATCCTGGGGTCCTGGGATGGAGCTCCATATTGGGCTCCCTGCTTGGCGGGAAGCCTGCTTCTCTCTCTCCCACTCCCCTGCTTGTGTTCTCTCTCTTGCTGTGTCTCTCTCTGCCAAATATATAAATAAAATCTTTGAAAAAACAAAAAAAAAGACCAGGGAAAGTGTTAACCTAGCAGCTGCAACATAATATAGAGTAGTGGTTTAATGTCTGCCTACACCCTTCAAAAGTACTGCAGTAAATGATATTGTCCACATTAAAAAAAAAAAAAAAAAAATCCAAGGGTACTTGGAATCAGTGGCAGGGAGTTTTTGATGGTAGATTTTAGTTCTAACATCTGATAAGTCAGTTAAAGGAAAATATAAGCAACCCCCTATTAAAATAGAATATTGCCAGTTTACACGGACAACATGGAATTTAATGCACTTTTAAATATACTGGGTTCATAAATTTTAAAGAGACAACTTGGTAAACCATGAAAGTGTGAGAACCTTTTTTTTTTTTGCTCAGAGGCAAAAAACATGATCAACATGGACCATCTTAATTATGAATTTCTATTCTGTGGTCAGGTTGTACAATTAAATTATACAAAAACTAAATCTCAGGAATAAAACATTGTATAATGTTCAATATACTACTGGAAATACATTGCTTTCAGTGTATAAGCTTAGAGATTTCTCTAGATCTACATAATATTAGGTACCATCTAAAATATAAATATTGAGGAAATATTCAACAGTTACATTTGAAAAAATTGGGTTTTTTTTGGACAACTTTTTCATAGGGAGGGTGGGAGAGAGAGAGAGTACACGGAGAGAGAGAGAAGGAGAAGCAGGTTCCCTGCTGAGCAGGGAGACTGATGAGGTTCTCAATCTAGGACCCCAAGATCATGACCTGAACCAAAGGGAGATGGTTAACCGATGGAACCACCCAGGCACCCCCACTTTTTTCACTGATAAAAACTCACTTTCCTTCCTTAATCTAGCAATTATCTCCATGGCCAGCATTGTTAACATGGTTCTCTTCACATTTGAAAACTATGTATCCTAAATACTTGCAAATGAATTTTTTTTCCCCCAACTGCAGGGACTTTATAAAAATTGCAAATGTGTTTTGAAAATTACGCTCCATTTTCTCATTGATGGAGCAACTATGTAGAACAAAGTTATTGGGTGGGGCCAGTGGTCACTAGGATTGCGAGTGCTGGCTCTGCGAGGGAGTGCCAGCCTATCTGATGCTGTAGGATGTCTTTGAGTCTTACGGCCACATCTTCCAGACCATCCTCCTCCAGGGAGGTGGGATGTCTCTGAGCTCAGAGTTCTGTTCCTGCCTTGACTCTTTTCCTCTCCTTTCTCCCTGGTACAATTTTGAAGAGAATCCTGTTGAAGCCCTGCTCTCCTTCCTCTTTCTTGCTGAATCTTCTGCTCCATCATGGCGAGCAGTACAGGTCTTGGGGAATGTGGGTACTGCTTCTGCCCCTCTCTGGACATTTGGAAGTAGATTTTTGAAGGCTGTCCCCCACACCAGGCCCACACAAATTAGTCTGTTTTGCTTTTTAAACTTGCTTCTGGGTGGCAAAGAGGGTAATAGCTCTGACTGCACTTACTAGTGATTAAACTGAACAGCAAATCTTCCCTTTGTCTTTCTTGTTGTTGCTCTTTGTGAGGAGGGGATTTGGTCGGGATATGAATTTGGACATGGCTTCTGATCAACACTACCTTCTCCTGAGCACTTTGGTTAAATACCCACATCATCTGTTTATACAGGGCCAGTGGTTAGGTTGACTCAGATGGCTCTTCCTTTGATCTTGATCCATTAAAATTGATGACAGCCAGAATCATGTTTCTCTAGACTTCAAAGCAATGATAAAACAAGCCCTTGGACTTAAAAGTCCTCTTGTCTCATAGGAGATAAATGTTAATATTTCCCAGTCTTGTGAGAGTACATAGAAGATAGTCCTCTTCAGCTGATCCCTAAGGAAGAGCTTGAGAAAGATCCACTGTCTCTCTTTGGACCTAGAGTGCCAAGACCTAGACAACTACCCTCGGCTGGGTTTTCTTGTAATTTAGTTGTTGATCAGTTTTACTTTAGTGAATGCATTCATTCCTGTCTGCCTGTGCCTCACACACACACACACACACACACAATAGGGAGTGCCTTCCGTGGTATACTTAGGCCTGTCCCCTAAGTATGTACATTTTATACAACAAAATTCAGGATGTTTTAGAACTATGAATATTGAAAGGTAAATATGAATTTGTCTAAGACTGATTTTCTGCAAGCTAGTTTCTTTTCTTTGAATATTTGTTCATTTATTGGGGAAGGGAGGAAGGCGGAGAGAGAGAGAGAGAGGATCTCCAGAAGACTCCCGGTTGAGTGCAGAGACCCAGACTGCCTGATGTCATGACCCTGGGATCATGATCTGAGTCGAAACCAAGAGTGTGATGCTCGGCAGAGCCACCCAAGTGCCCCTGGAAGCTAGTTTCTTTTCTTTTTTTTTCTTTCTTTCTTTTTTTTTTTTAATATTTTATTTGTTTATTTGACAGACAGAGATCACAAGTAGAGAGGCAGGCAGAGAGAGAGAGAGAAGGAAGCAGGCTCCCCGCTGAGCAGAGAGCCCAATGCGGGACTCGATCCCAGGACCCTGGGATCATGACCTGAGCCGAAGGCAGCGGCTTAATCCACTGAGCCACCCAGGCGCCCTGGAAGCTAGTTTCTTAGTAAAAATTATCTTCTGAAAAACAACATAGAAACCAGTTACAGCTTCCTGCTGATGGCACTAGTCAGCTACAAGACTTGGACCATAGCTCCCGCATCATGCGCTAGCATTTTCCCAAGCAAGATTCCAGAAGAGCTGAACTTTGTTGCCAGCCTTGCTGCTGGAATTTACACACTTGGATGCCTCCTCAGATGAAGGCCTTGTACTTATCCCCACATCTAGTGAGCTGCCAGCTAGGATGGGAGGCAAAATTCCACCATGACATACATGTCTTAAATGCACCCCAGCATAACAAATCTGGGAAGTGTTGGTCTTGGAGATTCAGATGTCTGGCCACGTGAGATGGCTGTGAATGTCCACAGAGTGTGGTGGAGTGAGAGAGACTGATGTCTCTGCTCTTTATCCAGAATCCGGGAGCTTTCCCCAAGGAACACTCCTTTAGCAGTTCGAAATACGCCCTGCTTAGCTAATTGCCTTGTTTGTAACCCCGTTTGTCAGATTGCTTTACATCACTGGTGTACACAGTGTTGCTGAGACAAATAGGAATGCTGAATCGTTTCTTGAAAATGAGGCAATTTGAGCAATTCATTCTACAAATGGCTGAGTCTGCCTACTCCATGGTACAGAATGTACAGGGATTATTTTATAGTAATAATAGCAGATCTTGCTTTCAGTCTTGGAGGGGAAGTGAGACCTATTCCTTAATAATGATAATGGAAACTAAATGTGGAAAAAAAAAAAGAAGTATAAAAGGTGTTATGAGAATTATATCAGGAAAAGAAATTACTTTTATTGGCAGTTCCTTGCAAAGGTTTTTGCTAGCTTATAAGGATTGGTATAATTGAAGTGTTTAAAGACCAACTAAATGGAATTCTACATGGAAGTAAGAAAGCAAAAAGGGAATAAAGTGGAAAATGAGTTTGGTTGGAGTAGAAGGCTTAATGGAGGCAGAGTGGCAAATCGACTTCGAAAGACAAGTTGTATCAAGACTACAGAAGGCCTTGGATGCCAGGCTAAATAACTTGAATTTTATTGGAGTTACTCCCCAGGAGGATAAATCTGGCAGTGGTACGGAAAGCTTTTGGCATAAGAAGAGGTGTTACAAGGCTGAGAGAATCTAGGTGAAGGGCTCTAACTTCTACCCCTTGGTTTGAATAGAAGAAAGTAAAGATACGGATATAAAATCCACCCTATGTGGGAGGGTATAGGAAGCATTGTTTTGACATAATGGGTGAAACACGGTATTAGTAGGGCTGAGCAGAACATAGTAATGTGCATCATCAGAGCTAATGCAACATGGTATATTGCTGTATGAAACGTAACCATGGACCTTGGGAAGCTGTCTTCACTGTACTTAGACCATTTGAATTTGTGGTTTTGAACTATTTTTAAAAATGTGGCTCAACCAACTTGTTTGAAATGCCTCCCCAGCCCTAATGCAAAGACATTTGTTACAAAATGACATTTGCCATTGCCATTTTACTTACTATTGTCATTCCAACGGCCTGGAGAATGGATTTAATATGCTTACTGAAAGACAAAACTATTATTAAAGTCCGTGTAAAGGGTCAGCGAAATTTGCTATGATTCAGAACAGTGTCTCTTTGGGTTTTGGGGCAGCCAAGACAAATATTATGATAAATAAGAAGCTTCAGTAGCAGATAGTTGGAGAAAAATTTTTTTGACACTGAGTGGTGTGAGAAACATAACGTTCATTACAGAAAAGACATAGAACAAAAATGGGCACTGTTCTTAATGGGTTTGGCAGAAGGTGAATGGTTCCTCCTGTAGTCACTTTGTGTAATTTTTAACAAAAGTCAGAAAAGTAAACTACAATTAATTAATCCACGTCTGTGGTAAATCACAGTAATCAGTCCATAAATATTTCTCTGAAAGGATATGGTAAATGAATGAAATGTACAGATCCTAGCAGTACTTCTCAAAATGTTATCCTCACCATCATTTGTGATGCTGGTTGAAAACATGGACTTCAGTCCTACTGAATGATCATCTCTGGAACCTCGGAAATACACATTTTCAATTTGATACCTGGGTGGATGTGTGCATGCCTGCATGCATGGGTGTGTATTTTGAACACCACTGATCCTGAGAAACAGTTGAATAGCTTGTCTCTTAAGCTCCCGGGAATGTGTATTTTCTTAATTGTACTTTTTGACAGAAACCTGAATCAGTAGCTTCCCCCAAAGCCGACAAGTTTCTGAAATTGAGGAACACTATTTTTCACTGAGAATTGTTGATCTGTATGCTCAGGGTAGAAAAATTCCCCTGTGTTGTGCAGCACTTGTCTTGTATGCTTGTGGGGGCAGGGAGTTGAGGTGGGGGGAGGGGACACTATTTTCCCACAACCATCTGGTGGCTTCTGGGGGATTTCCTACCTTGAGTAACATCCTAAGCTTACCATCTAGGGATGATATAGACATAAACGAGGTTTTGCTTTACCTCCTACACTCTCGAATCTTAATGAAGGCATCAAAGTGGGGCATCTGGCTCTTTCTGTCTGTAGAACATGCAACTCTTGATTTCGGGGTTGTGAGTTCAAGCCCCACACTGGGTGTAGAGAGGATTTTTTTTTTTTAAGATTTTTTTTTTTAAGTAATCAAAGTGAAGAAAGGAGAAAATGTAACCTAGATTATCTGAAAAGAAAAAGGTTTACATCTGATACACTTTTAGAGAAGGAATAGCAGTCAATAAGGCAGGCAACCTCATGCACACGTTATGAATCCCTTATAAAAATGTAGATAAATAAAGGAACACTGATATTTGCATACAGAAGGGTTTGCCTCTAATTGTAGCCTCTCATTAGAGAATACTGCCCTACTTTCCTACCATCAGTAGCACTGTCCAACCTGGCAGCATTTTTGTATAAAACCAAAGAGCGTGCAGTCTGGGCCAGATTCCCTGCTGTCTGCATTGAAAAGTTACCAGTTTTCCAGAAGAGTTAAGGGCCCCCATTCCGCCCCAACTCCCCCCACCCCCTGCTCTGGAAACCACGTTATGGTATCTGAGATCAGCTTTAACTTGTTCCTGGCTGAGAAAGAACAAGATTTCATTACCCCATCCTGGATTTTATACAAGAGACCTGTACATGTACAAAGGTTGGTATTTTCTGTTCCAAAACTGGGAGCAATATTTAGCTTTGTTAATTTTATTTGGGTTAAGTCAATGTCTCTCATGTTCAGACACTGCTTAGGATCAGTATTTTTTTGGATACAAATATACTTAAATTTCTGGTAAAATTGAGCTCCGATTTGGCCTGTTTAGTGAGTATGGATTCAAAGATACTTTGCTGTTTCTTAGCAAGAGAATATAACTAACCGTTCACATGTCATGATTTAAATGAGCATAGGATGCAAGCAATTAGTACATAATAGCCGATTTCATCAAAAACTTCAATGTAACGGGGCTACATTCTGTCTCCCTAGGTGTAACATTAAAGGATATTGTGGCAGTTTAAAATAAAGGCAGAAGCTACAGTGAGCAATTAACCCTTTCAGCATGAGAGGTATTGGGCTCAATTAATGTGATGAAATAGCATTTTTCTTTCCTAGGCTATACTCTTGTCAGGTAGCCTGGCTCTCTTACTAGTCAGTGGCAATAGCATGGAAGTGATTTTCACATTCTTCTCGGAGTGATGTTGTAGTCCTTTCTTTTCCCTGAGCATGATGGGAGCTGTCATTTATTTCCCAAGGTATTAATTCTAAAGCCCTCTCAACTGCTCACATCTTTCTATGTTGAGGACAGAGGTTTAAAATTCATGGACCCTGACTAAGGCTGCACCGTATCTATTTTAAAGTTTAAATTAACGTTGAGATCATTTATCATCTGTTAAGTTTTTATTGTCAAGCCTGCAGAAATTAAGCCTTAGATGAGACAGACAAGCAGAATGTAAGTAGTAGAATCAGTTAGCCATCTAACAAGCCCAATTTAAGGTAGAATAGATTGAATTTCAAGCCAGATAGCCCACAGCAGGCACTTGGACCAGTGGGAAAAGGCTTTTGCTTATGGCATTTTTCAGTAGTCTAAGCGATTTTCCTTATGTTAACAGACTCGATTCTCCTGAGAATAAAAAAGGGCAAGAAAAATCAACCTTGAAGAACAGAGCCTAGAACGGTTAAGGGTCCTGGTGGACAAATTTGGAGTGGAGAGCTCAGAGCCTGCGCGCTGGACCTGGCCAGCGCCTCCTACCGGCCTGACCTTGAGGGAGGATCTTTGATTATTTACCCTTTCTAAGCTGTCATTGCTTCACTGATAAATTGAAGGTTGCAAAGAGTAAATTAGATGTTGCATGTACCTTTGTAAGTAAAGGACTTGCATTCACAGTGAGGGAAAGCATAGAATTACTGGCTCACATCACCAAGTACAGGAAGGAGAACGAGGAGCTGGTCTCATGAAGCATTCGAAGTAGGAACCACCTAGATGCCCACCTGCTACCAGATCCCCTCTCTCCATCTCCTGCCCCTGCTTCTCTTTGTGTGTGCGTCTCCTGCAGTGAAGGGGGCAACAGTTGGAATTCTGAAGGCTCACTTTTTTAGTTTTGCTACTAAAGAGCGTAAAGCTTCCTGCAGTTTCCAAATTGGAAATGACTAGAATGTTCCAATCACTTGGGCCCACCCACTTTTCTATTTTATTTGTCTCAGTAGAGTTGATATAGAATGTTAAAATAGTAATTTGACATCTCTGTGTTATGCTGTGCTTAACATATAGTAACGTAAGTATAACTACCATTTGTCACCATTTACTGTATTTCCTATACTATTATCTTTTATTCCTATGACTTACTCATTCCATAACTAGAAGCCTCCATCTCCTATTCCCCCTCACCCACTTTCCCATCCCTCTGCCTCACTTCCTCCTGGCAATCATCAGTGGTTCTCTATTTATAGGTCAGGTTCTGCTTTTGGTTTGTTTGTTTGTTTATTTATTTATTTATTTATTTATTTTTATTTTGGATTAGACATAGAATGAAATGACACATTATTTGTCTTTCTGAGTCTTAATTCATTTAGCACAGTAAACTCGAAATCCATTCATCTTGTCACAAATGGTACAATCTCAGCCTTTTTTATGGCTATATAATGTTCTATCATATGTCTCTGTGTGTGTATATATATCTATACACACAAACACATATACATGCCACGTCTTCTCTATTCAGTTAACTATTGATGGACACTTAATGAAGCACCCTGTCTTGGCTATTAGAAATAATATTGTAATAAATATAGGGGTGTATGTATCTTTTCCAATAAGTATTTTTATTTTCTTTGGATCAATACCTAGCAGTGGAATAACTAGATCCTATGGTAGTTCAATTTTTAATTTTTGGAGGAGAATACTCAAAAATACTGTTTTCCACAGTGGCTATACCAATTTACGTTCCCACCAACCCTGCGCAAGTTCCTTCTCTTTCACATTCTCACCGACCCTTGTTACTTCTTCCCCTTTGGCTGACTCATTTTCTTTTTGTGGGTGGTCAGGTACACGATCAAGCTTGGCCCAACTTGGCTCAATAAGTGGGCCTTTCTCTAGGATCTCAAGAGTCCACAAACACACAATTAGAAAACCGTTTTCCAAAAAATCGTCAGGGAGGGCTTGACCTGAAGTTGGGTGGAAATGCCCCACTACTAATTGGCACAGATGGTGAAGGGCTAGTGCCTGGCCTGTGGGAAGCACTCTACACGTGAGGGGCTTACTGTGTAACTTCGCTGTTCCTATTTTTAGTAATAAAATTGTTTTTTTGTCCTTTCTCAGATGTCTAAATGTATTTAGTGCTGTTTCAGCCATCCCCTTCTGATCCAAGGAAAATCGACTACTAACAACAGGTCAACTGCCAAATAGGTAAACCCATCTTCAAACTCTTCTTATGCCAAGAGTCACTCACCTGGGCCTGGCTTCCTTGCACTAACTCAGACTTCAAAATCACTTCTCCCACTGTCAGAAGTGATAAAACCGCTCTTACATATTTTATTTATTTATTTGAAAATTTATTTCTTCATTTGAGAGGACAACACTAAGGGGAGGGGCAGAGGGAGAAGGAGAGGGAGAAGCAGACTCCCCCTAAGCAGGGATTAGGGACTCAATCCCAGGACCCTGGGATCATGAACTGAGCTGAAGGCAGACACTTAAATGACTGAGGCACGCAGGTACCCCCAAACCACCCATATTTAAATATGATTGATCCCACTTACCCTCAATAAGATAATTTTCGACGCAAAAGAGTAGTTGGTGAATCTTGATGAATTTTTGATGGAGGTTATATTTCTGAACTTGAAACGTCAACCGTGGGCATGGCACTTGTATGTGTCTTTTGCCTACACGACACTCTGTCTCCTCCCCACAAATTACACTGGTGGACATATTCACACCCCACATTTTGGCCTTTGCTCCCCCAAACCTCTTTTCACCATGCTCTCAGAGAAGATCAGTAACTTAACTCATTTTCTTTTCTTTCTTTTTTTTTTTTTTAAAGATTATTTATTTATTTATTTGACAGAGAGAAATCACAAGTAGATGGAGAGGCAGGCAGAGAGAGAGGAAGGGAAGCAGGCTCCCCGCTGAGCAGAGAGCCCGATGTGGGACTCGATCCCAGGACCCTGAGATCATGACCTGAGCCAAAGGCAGCGGCTTAACCCACTGAGCCACCCAGGTGCCCCTTAACTCATTTTCTGAAGGATAAGTGCACAATGACACAGGAAATACATCTTTTGGGGAGTCTTAAAGAGAAGTCATACAGAAATAATGTGTATATTAAATCCAAAATAAGGTGGTAATAGAAATGAATTTCCAAACCTCATACTGGAAGAAATGGAAACAAAAGCAAATCCTGCTTTTCCTCAGAGATGTTTGCATATTCTCGTGTAGGTACTCCCACAACTTGAGGGGATACAAAGAGTTGGCAGCCGTGGACTCATCCTCAAGGAGATAATCTTAAAAGAGGAAGATGAAATCCTGCATAGACAAAGCCAGAGAACATGGGGAAAGAAGGAGAATACAGTGAGGGAAGGTTTTATTTGAGAAAAAGTCAGTTATGAAACAATTGTGAAGACTAGAAAATTTGTCATAGCTAAGAAATGTCCAAAACAAGCTCCTTTATGTATTGAAAATTCAACAAATGAACATTGGATTTCTGTACTAGGTAATATTTTTTTTTACCTATGTAGTTTCCAGGGAGTGTCTTCCTTTCTCAAACTTATCAGTACTTCTCTGCTGCTTTAAAATTTCTCCATGCTACTAACTTGCTAACTTCAAGTAAGCTAAGTCACCAATCCCTAGCAAGGATATATCTACTAAAATCTCAGAAGGTTACCTGAAGCAAGATACGCATTTTCTTTAAATATTTATTTATCTATTTATATTAACATATAATGTATTATTTGCCCCATGGGTACAGGTCTGTGAATCGTCAGGCTTACACACTTCACAGCACTCACCATAGCACACACTCTCCCCAATGTCCATAACCCAGCCACCCTATCCCAACCCCCTACCCCACAGCAGCCCCTCCCTTTGTTTCATGATATTAAGAGTCTCTTATGGTTTGTCTCCCTCCCCAGTCCAGTCTTGTTTCATTTTTTCCTTCCCCATCCCCCAGAACCCCCCCAAATTCCTCATATCAGAGAGATCATATGATAATTGTCTTTCTCTGACTAACTTATTTTACTCAGCATAACACCCTCTAGTTCCAACCACTTCGCAAATGGCATTTAAAAGCACTATCTCATAGACTCCTAGAGGCTGCCAAGAGCACTGAAAATATATCTTGCAGAACTCGCAAAACCTGCTTGCAGGTCAAAAACTATTCTAAACTTGTATTACTTTCAACTAAAGATTAGATTATTGAACAACCGCTAACCTCCAGGCTCCTAGGTGTGGCTGGAGATAAAATTGAACCCACAAGAAAATCAGCAAGATAATGGACTCTCTCTCAGTTGATCAAGAGTATTTATCAAGTGCTCTTTTAATGGAATCACCACCGAGGTAGGTCTAGAGAAGATCCACCCTGACAAGAGAACGTTTGAGCCCCTGAAGAATGCAGCCAAGCCTTATTTCCCTGAAATTTTCCATGTCTGCAGTGGTTGGCCAGGTCCTCTGCCTACAACATTTGGATACAGCTATCTGCTGTTTACGTGGTTGTTTTTGAGTTGGGCTCTTTCAGTGGTTTTCTTTGATAGGTGTTAATTTCTCGGCCTAAATAGAGACCATAACATAACCATTTAGGAATGTAGCAAAGAAATACTATTCTTTATCTCAGGAAACTTGATCCTTTGAAAAAGATTTAAATGGACTCACTTGCTGGTTCCTGATGAGGGACAGAGTAGGGAGGTTGTCAGTGTTGAAGAATGAAGACAGAATCCTTTTCCTTCCACATGGTTATGGTCATAAAATTTGTAATCCTTGATGTTTGTATAAACTCTACATTTTTGAATCACTTTCATAAATATTCTTATTTGATCCCATTCCTATTTGATGTCTTGCTCTTTTTTCTTCTTTTGTTCGGAAGGAAAGGGAGGAAGTAGTAGAACATGGATTAAATAATAATAAAAAGAAAGTGCTTTGTAGTTTTCTTTGACAGTTATTCTTCCAGACACAAGGACAGTGGATTTGCCTCAGAAGACTCTGATGCAGTCCAGCATCAAAGACTTCAATAACTCACACCAAAAAAATAATTTGATTCAGCTGTTCACTGGTATCAAATGAATATATTAGAGGTTGATATGTTGGATTCAGTTTATTGAAGACTTCCTGAAAGGCTCTGTAAAGTACATTCATATCCCATGTGCAAAATTTCCTGAGCAGAAACACATTTATGGGTAATGTGTTCTAGCTGATGTCCTCCAAGCCAACATTATAATTCTTGAATTTATGTCATTTTTATTGAGGGGCTCAGGAATTGAACATACAGCTTTGTTTTTTTCCTTCTCCTCGGGTGTGTGAAAGAGTCCTAATTGTGATGGTGAACTTGGTGTAGGTACTGTGCTCTTTACAATGAAGAAATGGAACAGGGATGAATCAGCATTCCAGAGTGTTGCTGATGAGAAAATTAGTTGCTTTGCTTACAGTTGCATATTATGGTAGGTAAAAGAAGGAAAAGAGATTTCTGGATATACTGACTTAATGGATTTTTATTCACTCAATGATCTTTTCTTCAGACTTTAGAGTGGAGACTGATTTGGAAAGACATGCTATATTTGAACATAAATAACAGGGCACAGCAGAACAAACTTGAATGCACAGAGAAGAAAAGTGAGCTCTGGCTGTGTCATTTTATTTTTATTTTTTCATTATTTTTTTTCAGCTGTTTCATTTTAATGAAATAATTAAACCTTTCATATCTCGCTTTCCTTATGTACAAAATAAGAGCATTTTCATGCTGAAAATTTTTAGCGGCCCTTATCTTTCTTATTGCTAAATCCCAAGTACAGAAAGGCCAATCTTAGAGGAAAAACTTTATAGGCAATGATCCTGGAGTGAATTAAAAAGAGAAGATGGGTATGGGGGATGGGAGTAGGGGTGGGGGCAAGCTGAAGCAAAAACCTGCGCAGAAAGGGCTCTCAGTAGGTGGATGTTTAAGGCTCCCTGGGTAATAACTTGCTTGACTGTATGTGGCATTGAATCCATAGAGATAATGAAATAAAGATGGATTTATCTGTGTTGGCATTAGTATAATGCCAACACAGTTTGTTGAAGATTAATATTGTCATAACAGACATCTAGTGTCTGTAACTATATATAATGATGTGTAAAGTTCTTTCTCTGTCCTTCTTGCATTAGATT
Source organism: Mustela nigripes (assembly GCF_022355385.1). Taxonomy (NCBI): domain Eukaryota; kingdom Metazoa; phylum Chordata; class Mammalia; order Carnivora; family Mustelidae; genus Mustela; species Mustela nigripes. Next base: position 61,317,797 of record NC_081560.1, on the reverse strand, counting down.
TGGTTGATTTTGATCATTAGATATATAATCATATATAGTATTAAATATTTCTATTATATATAATAGAAAATAAATATAATTTTATAAGGCATAATATAATTATATCATATATAAGATATTATATTCTATATTCTATATATTCTAATATATATTAATTCAATTATATGTATAAGATATTATATATACATAATTATGTCATTTTGATAATGATATATTATCATTGTATCACCAAATGAACCAAATTATACTGGTGGCAAAGCATATTTTCCTAGTTGTTGTTTTGGATTTTATTCTGAAAAACAAAAAACAAAAAGCAAAAACCCTCAGGTACCAAAAAGAAAAAAAATAGAGTATATGATATGAGATTCATGAAATGGACTTCGCATGCTAATGTCTATAACAAATATAGAGTTAAAATATGTGACAGCAAATGAATGTTCCTTTATGAACATTTTAGATTGTTCACAATTAGAAATAGTAATTGCCTAAGTGTTTTTCTCTTAAATACTCTGGCCAAAGGTTTCTGAAATGTAGATGTGATTCATTTTTGGGGAAATGTTTTCTTACTGTTCATTGTGTATGTAGGTACCATGTTGATCTCCATCAGTAGAACTTAAAATAGAAGACTGTCTCTGCAATATGGCCAGTGGGCTAACTGGAGATGTGTGTGGTTTAGGGCTGTAAGCATAAAGGTTGTCCTTGGATGTGTCAGGAGTTACATGAACAGAACGTTGTAGAAGAACCTGAAAATACAGATGCACATAATTTTATTTTTAAAAAATATTTTATATATTTATTTGCTAGAAAGAGAGAGCACAAGCCGGGGGTTGGGGAGTGAGGGAGAGAGGGAGAGGGAGAAGCAGACTCCCTGCTAAGCAGAAAGCCCAATACAGGGATCCCTCCCAGGACCCTGAGATCATGACCTGAGCCGAAGGCAGACACTTAACGGACTGAGTCACCCAGGTGCCCAAATTTTAAATGAAGGTATATTTAACACAAGGTAAAATGTAAGACAACGTAAGTTATGCATACTTACATCAGAATTTAGTTTGGGGATCCAATCAAAATGCTTTCTCCAAACTTCGAGTTTGTAACAGATTTGTTTGCTTTCAAACTTTTCTGAACAAAGAGTCCTCAATTCATACAGAATATAGGAATATAGGAGTATTGGAAAATATGTAGAATATAGGAAAGGGAGAGAATAGAGTCTACATATACATATACTCAGTGGTACAATATTTAGTATATAAAGATGTAGAGAATATTCTTGTAAAGTAGCTATTCATTATGTGAATGTTGGACACAAAAGGAGATTTCTTAATTAAAAAAAAAAAAGGCAAACTCAGTGAAAAGCTAAGACAGTAATTTGCTATACTTGAAGTTGAGTGCTGGCATTGAGAAGCATGGTTAAGTCTATCAATTGAGTTTTCTCATATACCTTGAAGAGCTTAGATTAAAAGTGGCATTGTATCTGCACACAAATCAAAATGTTATTTTTCGAGATGAATATTCCACTTGTGAAAGAGAGAAAGATAGTGCCTTTTTTTTTTTTTAAGAAAAAAAATAGCTTTAAGTGTAGGTCATCAGACTCCCTCCTTTCTCCACCAAAGCTATGTCCAGACAGAAAAGCAGGATATGACTTGCAAGGCAAATCTAAATGATTCAAAGAAATAAACAAATGTTCAAACCCCCTATTAGTGGATAAAAAAAAGTTCTGTTAATATTAATTTCCAAATTTGTGTGTCACATACATTTCTCTTGCTTTGGCTAATTCTGTCCAGAATTTAATTCATGTAACATAGGTGTAGGTATACAGATAAGTAAAGCTACACTTTATATTTCTAAAAATTTTTGGTATCATTCTGGGCCATAAAAATTTAATCAGTGAAATGAAGCCAACAATTTCTTGCTGATATTTCTTGGTCATACAAAATATATCAATTCTCTGGCACCAGATACAAAGCTATCTAAATTTTATGTTAAGCAAAATGGAATCCTATATAATTTACCATGTCTTCTCCTTTTTTTTTTAATTTTAATTTTTATTTTTTTTAAAGATTTTATTTTTTATTTATTTATTTGACAGAGAGAAATCACAAGTAGATGGAGAGGCAGGCAGAGAGAGAGAGAGAGAGAGAGAGGGAAGCAGGCTCCCCGCTGAGCAGAGAGCCCGATGCGGGGCTTGATCCCAGGACCCCGAGATCATGACCCGAGCCGAAGGCAGCGGCTTAACCCACTGGG